>NC_057802.1:542877298-543160413 GCF_018294505.1 Triticum aestivum
TAGCAGCTGTAGCGAAGGAATCGCTCGATCGGGTTCAGTTAACAGCCATCGATCGATCGCTCGGGCTCAGTAACGCGTAGCCTCCAGTGCAATCGCTCGGGTTCAGTTAGAGCCCAACGCCTCGCTCGGGTTCAGTTAGAGCCAACGCCTCGCACGCACGCGCGTACGTGTACGAGAGAAACGCGCATCGCTCATCCCCCGACCTCCCACCGTAACCAGGAACTCCCCGAAATTTTCCTCCCCCTCGCTTCTACCACGGTTTTTTCCGTCATGGACGGCCCAAAGAATGTCATGCAGCTGCGTCTCCGGCCCGCCCAGGACGAAAAGCCCATTTTCTGTCATGATTTTTTGTCATAGAAGTAGGAGCCCACCACATCTATGATGATACCGGGTTTTGTCACTATCGTCATAGAAGTGTCATATGTATGACAGAAAAAAAATTCGTTCGGCCCAAAATGTCACGGATGTGTCTTTTTTTTGTAGTGCCTAAGCCCGGCAATTGGAAGAAGTGTTCCGTCCCCCACAGCCAATTAGTAGAGTTGCAGACCCAGGGATTTCTCCCTCCAGCGTATATGGTCCCCGTTCGAGCCAGGCTCGCCACCTATAATGGCGGGGAGCAAGCGGCGATCTTTCCCAGCCCATCCATGGGGGAGCGGGTATGCCTCGTCCCTTACTTATTAAGAGGGCTTGGATTTCCAATTCATCCGTTCCTCCGCGGGCTCCTGGAGTTCTATGGCCTCCAGCTGCATAAATTCACTCCCGCCTCCATATTACACGTTGCTGGCTATGTCGCCCTTTGCGAGCTGTTTCTGGGCTGCGAAGCTCATTTCGAGCTATGGAAGAGGCTATTCTGCCTCGTACCCCGTACACAGGAGGGGTCACTGTACCAAGTGGGCGGAGCCGAAATATGGCGCATCGCCGAGACCGGATACCTGTCCGGTACTCCGAAGAAGACATCTGAGGACTGGCCTTCGGAGAGGTTTTATATGGAGGATGTCCCCCTTCCGGACCCTATTCGGATGGGCCTCCCTGAGTTCGACAACGCTCCCCTGAAGAAACGCCGTAGCTGGCGCCCTCGGAGCCCTCAGGAGGAAGATAACGGAGAAGTCCTTTACCTGATGGGCCGGATAAAAATGCTGGCTCAATCAGGACTGACAATAATCGAGGTTATGTCAATATGTATAATGCGGGGGGTACAGCCACTTCAATATCGAGGGCACCCCATGTGGCACTTTAACGGGGAAGATGATGCCACCCGCTGCGGGCGTAAGGGACCGGACTCAGTTGCTGCTCTAGCAAAAAATTTGTCCGATTTGTACAAGGGGGAGCAAGAGGAGTTCATCCGTATTAAGCCACGGGATGGATTCTCCATGTACAACCCTCCAAGCTGGGTGAGCTGTCACTTTTTACTCCCAGCCTTCCCGCATTCTTTGTCACAAGTACTTACCTTGCCGTTTCATGGCAGGAACTGCGAAAAGCTGTAAGGGAGGTCAACAGCCCACCTCCACAACCGGAGGACCCTGACTGGGCCCTCGATCCCGGACTCGAAGAGGATCCAAACATATTTGTGGAGCTGATCGACAGGACATTCTATCAATTGAGCTGCGATGATGCCATGGTGGCCATCATAGCCGACTATCCTGGGCTACTCCCTGCATCGCATGTAATTAAAACCGGAGTCCCAACTTCCGAGAAGGATCCCCTTTTTTGCACTTCACCTACCGTACACATATGGTGTCTTACAGGGAAGGCCCTCGGGACGCCATGCCGAACCCGCAGTGACTCACCAACAAGGGGCACCGAAGCCGGGTAGGCTAAAAAGGAAAGCGGTCAGGACTGAGACGCCGTCGCAGAGGTATGATACAGAACCTCGCTCCGTGGTTGTCGTCTTTTAAAATATAATAACGTCCGCGTTTCCTAGTAGGAAAAACGCTCGCCGGACTATGTCCGAAGAGGTTGCCGATCACGCCTCCACCAGTCGGGCTCCAGGACCGGACATAAAGGCGGAAGCTAACACGGGGCGAACGCCGGATGCTCCTCCTACAGAGGATGCGGATAGATTATCCGCTACAAATTCCGAAGTGGAGAGCGCCATGAATCACAGGCGTCGCCGGGCCATACTCTGTGACGCTTGTTTCTCCCAAGAGGCGTTTGATGCCTTCAACTCAGGAGACGCGTACATCCGTGCCGCTCAAAATGGTCTTGCCAGAGCCATGGACCTGTATGTAAAAGATATACGGGTAAGAAAATCTGATGATTATATATATCAGTAGCCCCTGAGACTTGAAACAGTTGACACAACTGATTTAAGGATCATTATTTGTGCAGGTTCTTACAGAGAAGAATACCCAATTGTCTCAGGAGCTGGAAGAGTGCAAAGCCCAGCTACGGGCCGCAGTTGCCGCGTTGAAGGAGTCCGAGAAGGCCCCCTCTGGTAACACTTGTTTCCATTGCAAAGAATGACAGGTACCAGGTAGTATGCGGCATGCATGCAAATCTAACAATAGATGTTGCAGATGACTCCAGAGTGAATCCGGAGGCCGTGCCGGGGGATGCGCAACGTGCTAATCGACAGCTAAATGCTGGCGAGCGCGTGCTTACGCGGGTTAGGCAGGAGAAAAATGATCTCCAAGCCTCCAATATCTAGCTGGGCGTGGAACTGAAAGATGTTCGAGCCCAGCTTGCAGACTCCGTGAAGGAGAATAAGCGGCTTCGACGCGGCATTTTCAGTAAGTGCTTGAGCGAACTTTTGAAAGAGTTCGACGAAGAAGCCGGCTAACAGAGTTATGTCTGCAGGTATGCTGACGGGTCGTCTCGCGGAGGAGATGCCCGGGTCTGCGGGTGATCTTCTACCAGAGCTCTCACAACTGCACGAACAAGTTCGGCAGGTGATGCAGGGTATTGCCCAAGCCTTGTGGCCATCCGCCTCCCTGCCAGGAGGCATGGGGAGCTTAGAGAAGCTAAAGGGAGCGCGACGGCGCTTCCGATTATGGAAGATATCAGCCTGCCGATAAGGTGCAAGGGAAGCCTAGGCCATGGTGAAGACGCGATATACCAAAGCTGACCCAAACCACATGGCCGAGGTCGGACCTGTGTGGCCCGATGGGAAAGAGATCCCCGTCAGTTTGGTGTATGACCAAGTAGAATTAGCTGCAAAGTATTCCCAACAGGATTGTAGGGTAGACAGCCTGTTGGATGGTATAGAAGAAGAATTTAGTCAGTCTAAGTGACTGTGTACTTCAAGTGACATATATTGTCCCTAGCCGAATTGTAAATCATTTGTCATGGCGGACCTTTTCGCTTCGACCTCTGGACCCGATAGTCCGGAGTGTATCCGAATACTCGCTCAGTTATGTAAAAACTGGGGTACGCGTGGAAAACATGCGTAGGGGTCATAAGTGCTTCAACAGACAAGTACCCAACTAGCTATGTTATATTACATGGATAGTAAGAAACATCTTCCAGGAAGAATAGTTCCGTTAAGGTTTCCTTTCCCTGGGTACGCAAGCCCTAATGTGCATGTCCGAACTGCGAAAAGAGACGCAGGTTATAAACATCTGGGGGCATGTATTAAAATGAATAAAAGTCATCTTTTGTTCACCGACCGAGTATTCCCTTAAGAACGCTAGCTTTCGGCTTCACCCAGTCTGAGGTACACATCCGACTGACCCAGCAGTAACAATCGCAGAGGTGCTCCCCTTATGCCCTAGCCGAATTAACGGGAACGTAGGACATAAACACAAGAGCCAGGCAACCCAGCTTGGCCAAAACTTAAGTCATATCGATGCATATAATGGCGAAAAAAGGTACATGTGGAAGAATAACACATGTGTGGGGCATAAAGCCCGGAAAATAGTTATATTAAGCTTCTGTATAAGAAGCCCCCAGGTATAATGAGCGCGGTTAGCGCGTCAAGATTGTGTAGTCAAGACACAATTCAGCCTTTTAAGGCCTTGAAGAAAAGGAAAAAAAGAAGAGGGAAATAGAGAAAAGACAGATAACGGATATGTAAAAAATTGACGGAGGTAAGGAGACGAACATAGAGTCCGGCACTAGGCGTAGAACCTTCGGAGTCTGGCTGCGTTCCATGGGTTTGGCTCGAGTCGATTATCCAATGCATCCCGCAGACGGTATGCTCCACCGGTCAGAACCTGGTCAATAATGAAGGGACCTTCCCATTTGGGCTTGAGCTTGTTCTTTATCTTCTCCGGTAGGCGTAGAACGAGTTCGCCAGCGTTATAAGCTTTGGCCCGTACTTCTCTGCTTTGATACCTTCAAGCCTATTGCTGATAGAATGCGGAACGGGCTTTTGCCACGTCACGCTCCTCCTCCAGGGCGTCCAAACTGTCCTGCCGATCGAGCTCGGCCTCTTTTCCTTCATACATGCGCACTCGAGGTGAGTCATGAATTATGTCGCAGGTGTAACGCCCCGGATGTGATTTTCCATATTTGTAACTCTTGCCATTTTCGGCTATGTGTTATGATATTCCCTTCGTGGTCGGGTTTTGTCTTTCGTTTTGCATTTCGTTCATGTCATGCATTTCATATCATGTCATCATGTGCATCTCATTTGCATACGTGTTCGTCTTATGCGTCCGAGCATTTTTCCCGTTGTCCGTTTTGCAATCCGACACTCCCACATGCACCAGCGCACCCCTCTTGTCTCTTTTCATGAGCGGGTGTTAAACGTTCTCGGAATGGACCGAGTCTTGCCAAGTGGCCTTGGTATACCACCGGTAGACCGCCTGTCAAGTTTCGTTCCATTTGGAGGTCGTTTGATGCTCCAACGGTTAACCGGGTAACCGCAAAGGCCTCTTGTGTGTTGCAGCCCAACACCCCTCAAAAACAGCCCAATAACCCATCTAGGTCACTTCCATGCTCTCCGTCGTCGGATCACGATCGTGTGGGCGAAAACTACACCCCATTTGGAGTCTCCTAGCTCCCTCTAGCTATAAATATGTGCACCCTCCTCCAAATCCGGGTCCCGAAACCCTAGCCCCGCTCCCTCTCCGCCGCGGGACACGTCCGGTCCGGCCGGACAGATCGCGCCGCCGCCCCACGCCAATCCCGCGCTGCCATGTGGCCTCCGCCACCGCCCGCCGCCACCGGCCCGCCAGGCCCGCGTGGGCCCCCCCGAGCCCATCCGCGCCGCCGCCTCCCGCGGGTCGCCGCCTCCGCGCGCGCCCGAGCGCGCCGCGCGCCCCGCCGCGCGTCCGCCTCCGCCGGCCGCCGGCCGCCGGTCGCCACACCCACGTCGCCCTGGTCGCCGCCTCCGTCCGTCTCCGCCCGCTCCACCACGCGCCCCAGCCTCCCCCTCGCCGGATCCGGCCGGCCCCGACCCCGACGACCTCCCCCGAGCGCTTCTCCGGTCGCCGCGCACTCCATCTCCGGCGAAGCTCCGGCCGCCTCGGTTCGCGTGCACGACCTTAGATCTGGAGAAGGTTTGACCCCGAAAACCCTCTCAAGTCCTGAGATTATCACATTATGTTGTCATGTTCATCACATCATTTCTCATCGCATACGGCTCCGTTTCATGCGCTTGATATATCCAAATGTTCATCACGAGATGCTCTTAATTTTGTTCCATTGTGCCATGCTCGTTTGAGTTCATCTTGATGCTCAAATCTCTGATGCAAGAGTGCTATATGTTGTTTACTGCTCTTACTTATCAGAACTTGATGTTTTGTCATTTTTGCTGCATTTGATGTGTGCATCTTTTGGGCATGAGCTCTACATGTGTTTTGTACTATGCCATGCTATCTTTACAGGGGTGTATGCCATGTATTTTCGTGATCTATGTGGTGACTAGTACAAGCATGCAAACTAGGCTTCATGATGTTTCTATTTTCAGGGACTTAGGATGCTACAATGAGTTCCACGCTTATTTTGAGATACTTCAGTAAGGATGTTTTGAACATATGGTTGTGCTCTATCCATCCATGCCCCTGTTTGCAATTATGGAGTGCCCTAGCATGTCTCAATCTTGCTCTACTTTTGCTATAAAATGTTCCTGGCAGAATGTTAACATGCTATTCAATTTTGCCAAGGTTGTTGTAGTTGATCCATACATGCTATGAACTTGCTCTTGCCATGGATAGCTTCATGAACATGTTTTCTTGCTTTTGGTATGCTTGTTTTGTCATGACATGCCTTGTGATGAGTGAATCGAGCTCACAAAGATGCCTTCATAATTCTGTTAATGCCATGCTCTGTTTTCTGGTAAGTCTGAGATCTGTTAACGAAACTTGCTATGTTTACATGGGTGCCATCATATCTTCTGTGCCTTTTTGGCTCATGGCCAGTAAGGTATTTTTGTTCTATGCATTTAGTAGATTTATGCCATGCATTTTTTTGTTATGATAAGTTCCTGTAGCATGTTGATTGCTTGCTCTAAACATTGCTACCTGCTGCTGTTTATGCCATGTTCAGTATTTTCACCAAGTCTGTGAAGCTGATATCTTTTGCACTTTTGCCATGCTTGTTTGAACCTGTTATATTGTGATCTAGCCGTAGCTCAGTGTTCATCTTTTTTCAAGCATCCTGAGTACATCACTGCCATATGCTTTGTTGCTATGTTGGAGTGCAGTAGCTTAGCTTCTTGTTGCATACTAAGTGGCATCGTGCTGTTAATCGCAGAATTGTGTCATTCTTGTTTTGCTTGCCATTTGCAAACCATGCATCCGTTTTCGATGATCTTTATATCGATTTCGACCGAAATCATCTCATCTTTCCAGAGGAATACTTGGTTTGCCAAGTTGATGCCTTTTTCATCATTTTTCTTCTGGAGCACGCATATGCATTGCATATCACATCTCGCATATCCTGACATGTATTGCATCATGTTGCTTGTGCATTTCCCGTGGTTGATTGTTGGTCCTTTGCTTGTGTTTTTGCTATGGGTAGAGCCGGGAGATGAGTTCGGAAACGAGGAACCTGTTGAGAACGCTTACGAGGATCAAGCTTTCGACAACTCTAAGAACCTTGCAGGCAAGATGACCATACCCTCGAAATCACTTCTATCTTTGCTTTGCTAGTTGTTCGCTCTATCGCTATGCTTGCACTACCTACCACTTGCTATATCATGCCTCCCTTATTGCCATGTCAAGCCTCTAACCATCCTTTCCTAGCAAACCGTTGTTTGGCTAAGTTACCGCTTTTGCTCAGCCCTTCTTATAGCATTGCTAGTTGCAGGTGAAGTTGAAGTTGGTTCCATGTTGGAACATGGATATTTTGGCATATCACAATATCTCTTATTTAATTAATGCATCTATATATTTGGTAAAGGGTGGAAGGCTCGGCCTTATGCCTGGTGTTTTATTCCACTCTTGCCGCCCTAGTTTCCATCATACCGGTGTTATGTTCCTTGATTTTGCGTCCCTTACGCGGTTGGGTGATTTATGGGACCCCCTTGACAGTTCGCCTTGAATAAAACTCCTCCAGCAAGGCCCAACCTTGGTTTTACATTTGCCTACCTAAGCCTTTTTCCCTTGGGTTTCGCGAGCCCGAGGGTCATCTTTATTTAAACCCCCGGGCCAGTGCTCCTTCGAGTGCTGGTCCAAACTGGGCGATGTCCGGCGCCCCCTGAGCAACCAGGGTCTATGCCAACCCGACGTCTTGCCTATCCGGTGTGCCCTGAGAACGAGATATGTGTAGCTCCTATCGGGATTTGTCAGCACATTCGGGCGGCTTTGCTGGTCTTGTTTTACCATTGTCGAAATGTCTTGTAAACCGGGATTCCGAGACTGATCGGGTCTTCCTGGGAGAAGGAATATCCTTTGTTGACCGTGAGAGCTTATAATGGGCTAAGTTGGGACACCCCTGCAGGGTACTATCTTTTGAAAGCCGTGCCCGCGGTTATGTGTTAGATGGGAATTTGTTAATGTCTGGTTGTAGAGAACTTGACACTTGACTTAATTAAAATACATCAACCGTGTGTGTAGCCGTGATGGTCTCTTTTCGGCGGAGTCCGGGAAGTGAACACGGTTTGGGTTATGTATGAGCGTAAGCCGTTTCAGGATCACTTCTTGATCATTTCTAGCTTCGCGACCGTTGCGTTGCTCCTCTCCTCGCTCTCATTTGCGTATGTTAGCCACCATATGCTTAGTGCTTGCTGCAGCTCCACCTCATTACCACATCCTTCCTATAAGCTTAAATAGTCTTGATCTCGCGGGTGTGAGATTGCTGAGTCCTCGTGACTCACAGATTCTACCAAAACACTTGCAGGTGCCGACGATACCAGTGCAGATGACACAACCGAGCTCAAGTGGGAGTTCGATGAGGAACATGGTCGTTACTATGTTTCGTTTCCTGATGATCAGTAGTGGAGCCCAGTTGGGACGATCGGGGATCTAGCATTTGGGGTTATCTTCTTTTCATTTGGATTTGAACGTAGTCGGTCTATGTGTGGATTTTGGATGATGTATGAATTAATTTATGTATTGTGTGAAGTGGCGATTGTAAGCCAACTCTCTTTATCCCATTCTTGTTCATTACATGGGATTGTGTAAAGATGACCCTTCTTGCGACAATACCTACAATGCGGTTATGCCTCTAAGTCGTGCCTCGACACGTGGGAGATATAGCCGCATCGTGGGTGTTACAGCAGGGCAGTACCACCTCTGCGTCGTACACCATAAAAAATGGTGTGTATCCGGTAGTGCGATTCGGCGTGGTCTGCAGCCCCCATAGTACGGAGTCGAGCTCCTCTACCCAGTGTGTGTTTGATTCGTTTAAGGACCGCACTAATCTGGGTTTAATGCCGCTCATGATAAGACCATTTGCTCGCTCGATTGACCGTTAGTTTGCGGGTGATAGATAGAAGCATAATCGAGCTTGATGCCCATGTTCCTGCACCAAAGTTTTACCTCGTCGGCTGGAAAGTTCTAGCCGTTGTCGGTGATGATGCTGTGGGGGATGCCATAACGGTGTACAACCCCAGATATGAAGTCTATCACCGGTCCGGATTCAGCCGTTTTGACTGGTTTGGCTTCTATCCATTTGGTGAATTTGTCCACCATGACCAATAGGTATTTTTTCTTATGGGTTCCCCCTTTGAGGGGTCCGACCATATCAAGCCCCCAGACCGCAAAGAGCCAAGTAATGGGGATTGTTTGGAGAGCAGTAGGCGGCATATGGCTTTGGTTTGCAAAAAGCTGGCAACCGACACAACGTTGAACAAGGTCCTGTGCGTCTGCTCGGGCCGTCAGCCAATAGAAACCTATACGGAAGGCCTTGCTTACAAGGGCCCAGGCTGCGGCGTGGTGGCCGCCGAGTCCAGCATGGATTTCTGCCAAAAGCTTCCGCCCTTCCTCTTCGGAGATGCACCTTTCAAGGACTCTGGTAGTGCTTTTCTTATAAAGCTCTCCCTCGTGGACCTTGTAGGCTTTAGACCGCCGCACTATGCAACGTGCCTCATTTTGGTCCTCGGGTAGTTCCTGCTTGGTTAGGTAGGCCAGGAATGGTTCTGTCCATGGGGCGATGACGGCCATTATCACGTGGGCTGAAGGTGTTATTTCGGTGGCAGAGCCTCCGATTGTGTCAGAGTGTTCGGTATCTGGTGTTGTGGCCGGGTCCGAACTATTGTTACCGGTGTCCCCTTCCCATACCACGGATGGCTTAAACAGCCTTTCCAAGAAGATGTTAGGTGGGACAGGGTCGCGCTTAGCGCCGATACGGGCGAGGATATCCGCCGCCTGATTGTTTTCCCGAGCCACATGGTGGAATTCAAGCCCCTCGAACCGAGCTGATATTTTGAGGACAGCGTTGCGATAAGCCGCCATTTTCGGATCCTTGGCATCGAAGTCTCCATTTATTTGAGATATTGAGAGGTTCGAGTCCCCACGCACCTCCAGGCATTGAATGCCCATGGAAACTGCCATCCGGAGACCATGTAACAGGGCCTCGTATTCGGCTGTGTTGTTGGAGTCTGTGTATAGTATTTGGAGTACATATTGGACTGTATCTCCAGTGGGGGACGTCAGGACGACGCCAGCCCCCAGACCAGCCAGCATTTTAGAGCCGTCGAAGTGCATGATCCAATTGGAGTACGCGCCGTATTCTTTAGGGAGTTCGGCTTCTGTCCACTCGGCGAAAAAATCGGCCAGTACTTGCAACTTAATGGCTCGCCGTGGTCTATATGTTATGTCGAACGAGAGGAGCTCGATAGCCCATTTGGCAATCCGGCCCGTGGCATCGAGGTTGTTTATTATGTCGTTGAGTGGTACTTCCGAGGCCACCGTAATTGAACACTCTTGAAAGTAGTGTCGTAATTTCCGGGATGCCATAAATACCGCGTATGCTATCTTTTGATAATGTGGGCACCGTGATTTGCATGGAGTGAGGACAGTGGATACAAAATACACCGGCTTTTGAAGTGGGAATTTATGTCCGTCCGTCTCTCGGTCGACGACGAGCACTGCGCTTACAACTTGGTGAGTTGCCGCTATATATAACAGCATTGGTTCGCCGACATTTGGCGCGGCCAAGATTGGGTTGGTGGCCAGGATGGCTTTTATTTCTTCCAATCCGGCCGTGGCCGCGTCCGTCCACTCGAAGTGTTTGGTGCGCCGAAGGAGGCGATAAAGGGGTAGTGCCTTTTCTCCTAATCGGGAGATAAAGCGGCTTAAGGCCGCCACGCATCCAATTAACTTCCGGATTTGGTTGAGGTCAGTTGGGATAGCCAACTATGACAGAGCTCGGATTTTATCCGGATTTGCTTCAATTCCTCTACTGGAGACGATGAAGCCCACGCGCTTTCCGGCGGGCACGCCGAAAACGCATTTTTCCGGATTGAGCTTGATGTCGTATGTTCGGAGATTGTCGAACGTGAGCCTCAAGTCATCTATTAAGGATTCGACGTGTCTGGTTTTAACGACCACATCGTCTACGTATGCCTCCACTGTTTTGCCTATCTGTTTTTCCAGACATGTCTGAATCATGCGTTGATACGTTGCACCAGTGTTTTTGAGCCCGAAGGGCATTGTGTTAAAACAGAAGGGGTCGTATGGAGTGATAAATGCCGTTGCGGCTTGATCGGACTCCGACATCTTAATTTGGTGGTAACCGGAGTATGCGTCGAGGAAGCACAATGAGTCGTTTCCTGTAGTAGCGTCGATAATTTGATCAATGCGGGGGAGGGGGAGGGGATCCTTGGGGCAAGCCTTGTTAAGGTCCTTGAAATCAACACATAGGTGTCGGGATTTATCCTTCTTTGGTACCATCACCAGGTTTGCTAGCCAGTCCGGATGTTTTATTTCTCTAATGAATCCGGCCTCCACTAACTTGGCTAGCTCCTCTCCCATGGCTTATCACTTAGGTTCAGAGAAAAGCCGAAGAGTCTACTTGACCGGCTTGAATCCCTTTAGAATGTTAAGGCTATGCTCGGCTAGCCTGCGTGGGATTCCTGGCATGTCTGAAGGATGCCAGGCAAATATGTCCCAATTTTCACGCAGGAAGTCCCGTAGTGCGCCGTCTACAGCGGAGTTTAACTGTGCCCTGATGGATGCTGTTTTTGTAGGGTCCATTGGGTGGACCTGGAATTTGACTATTTCATTCACTGGTTTAAAAGAGGTGGACTTGGATCTTTTGTCGAGTATCACATCATCCCTGTCCACTGTGGAGCGCAGCGCAGTTAATTCCTCAGCCGCGAGGGCTTTGGATAATGCCTCGTGGGCCAGTGCGGCTGTTTTGTTTTCGGCGCGGAGTGCTATGTCCGGATCACTAGCTAGAGTGATGATTCCATTGGGCCCGGGCATTTTGAGCTTCATGTACCCGTAATGGGGTATGGCCTGGAAGATCGTGAATGCCTCCCGCCCTAGAAGGGCGTGGTATCCGCTACTGAACGGGGCCACTTGGAATGTAATTTCTTCGGACCTATAATTCTCCGGCGTGCCGAATACTACATCTAGTGTGATTTTCCCAGCGCATCGTGCTTCCCGACTAGGGATGATTCCTCTGAAGGTCGTGCTGCTTTGCTCAATGCGGTTTCTGTCTATTTCCATTTTTTGAAGAGTCTCCTCATAAATGAGGTTTAATCCGCTGCCGCCGTCCATGAGCACTTTAGTAAGCCGAGAGTCGTCCACAATTGGACTAAGGACCAAGGCGGCTGGTGCTCGGGCTGTTCGGAATTTAGGTTCGTCACTAGCATTGAAGGTGATAGCCGTGTCGCTCCATGGATTTATTGTTGCCACGTGGCAGACTTCGGCAAGGCTGCGGAGTGCTCGCTTACGCCTATTATTTGAGGCGAAGGTCTCGAAGACTGCCAATACTGTATTGTTGTTATCCACGGGGTGGTGCTCTGCGGTATTTTTAATGAGGAGATCCTCACCGCTCTTGGCCACCTGCCGGAGTACCCAACATGCTCTAAGGCTGTGTGTTGGTATGGTATCCGTTGTACTGTGAATTTTGCATGGCCCATTAAGCCATCCCTCCAATACGGTTCCACGCCCTGTAGTGGGCTTTTGCTTCTTTGTAATTCAGTCGGGCGACTTATGAGAGTGCACCCTTTTAGTTCAGACTGGGGGTTTTGTTAGAGCCGGATTATCCCAAAATTTTGT
Source organism: Triticum aestivum (assembly GCF_018294505.1). Taxonomy (NCBI): domain Eukaryota; kingdom Viridiplantae; phylum Streptophyta; class Magnoliopsida; order Poales; family Poaceae; genus Triticum; species Triticum aestivum. The sequence continues at coordinate 542,889,853 of NC_057802.1, forward strand.
TTGGGTTTTCCAAGCGCTTTCCATCACACAGTACTTCCGTACTATGGCCGCCAAGTCAGCGAAGTGTGCTATGTCACGGCGACTTATGGCATTGAGGATTCCCTTGTCCGTGCAATTATTGCAAAAGAATGAAATTGCGTCTTCCTCGCGACAGTCCTTGACCTTGTTCATTACAAGGAGGAATTTGGCCCAATAGTGATGTACTGTCTCCTGGGGCTCTTGCCTAATGTGGGAAAGATCGTTTATATCTGGGTGGGTGGGTGGATTTAAGTCCGGACCTTAACCCGATCTGAGACCCAGGGGTGGAGGAGTTCCGATCTTGGAAGTTCGGGCTTCGGGATGTTGCCCAGTGGGTCTGGCCTGCTGCCTGATTCTAGCTTCAGGGTTTGGGCAATGTCCTCCCGTAGACGGGTATCCAGCTCGGAGAGCTCGGGAATCCGGACATAGTTTGTCCTCAAGATAGAGTAAGAATCGTCGCATTGCTCCTCCACCACCGCTATCTGATGGGTGACCGGCGGAGAGTTAATCTCCCTTTGGTCGGGTTTAAGCCCAATCCGATCATAGTCCATAGCGACTCCCAAAGCGGCGATGCGATCCAAGAGCTCATCCAAAGAGGAGAGCTCCATTGGATTCATCCGCTCGGTAAGTTCCGAGCCGATGTGGAGGCTGTTTTTGATGACCCGAGAAGTCATCATCGGCGCAGCGGCTGAACGGGCGGTCATGACGAAGCCGCCTAGTCAGAGAGTTTGGCCTACAGCCAGGGCTCCCACAGAGGTAATATTGTCCCTGACAACGAGACAAGCCATCCTTCCTTATGATGACGGCACAGTGGAACTCTCAATGAAATCACCAATGTCGGTGTCAAAACCGGCGGATCTCGGGTAGGGTTCCCGAACTGTGCGTCTAAGGTGGACGGTAACAGGAGGCGGGGGACATGATGTTTACCCAGGTTCGGGCCCTCTCGATGGAGGTAATACCCTACTTCCTGCTTGATTGATCTTGATGATACGAGTATTACAAGAGTTGGTCTACCACGAGATCGTAGAGGCTAAACCCTAGAAGCTAGCCTATGGTATGATTGTTGTTGTCCTACGGACTATACCCTCTGGTTTATATAGACACCGGAGGGGGCTAGGGTTACACAGAGTCGGTTACAACAGAAGAGATCTACATATCCGTATTGCCAAGATTGCCTTCCACGCCAAGGAGAGTCCTACCCGGACACGGGATGAAGTCTTCAATCTTGTATCTTCATAGTCCAACAGTCCGGCTAAAGTATATAGTCCGGCCGTCCGAGGACCCCATAATCCAGGACTCCCTCATGGGCCCCCTGGTCTTGATTCTTTCGCCAGTATTTTTTATAGATTCCAAAAATATTCTCCGTGAAGTTTCAGGTCACTCCGAGAACTTTTAGTTCTGCACAAAAATAACACCATGGCAATTCTGCTGAAAACAGCGTCAGTCTGGGTTAGTTCCATTCAAATAATGCAAGTTAGAGTCCAAAACAAGGGAAAAAGTGTTTGGAAAAGTAGATACGATGGAGACGTATCAATCAGTGTTAAAGCTTGCATCAACGTAACCATTTACGACGAGCTCTTTATCACCTCCATAAACGAGAAACATATCCTTAGTCCTTTTCAGGTATTTCAGGATGTTCTTGACCGCTGTCCAGTGATCCACTCCTGGATTACTTTGGTACCTCCCTGCTAAACTAATAGCAAGGCACACATCAGGTCTGGTACACAGCATTGCATACATGATAGACCCTATGGCTGAAGCATAGGGAATGACTTTCATTTTCTCTCTATCTTCTGCAGTGGTCGGGCATTGAGTCTGACTCAACTTCACACCTCTTAACACAGGCAAGACCCTTTCTTTGCTTGATCCATTTTGAACTTCTTCAAAACTTTATCAAGGTATGTGCTTTGTGAAATTCCATTAAGCGTCTTGATCTATCTCTATAGATCTTGATGCCCAATATATAAGCAGCTTCACCGAGGTCTTTCATTGAAAAACTCTTATTCAAGTATCCTTTTATGCTATCAAGAAATTCTATATCATTTCCAATCAATAATATGTCATCCACATATAATATTAGAAATGCTACAGATCTCCCACTCACTTTCTTGTAAATACAGGCTTCTCCAAAAGTCTGTATAAAGCCATATGCTTTGATCACACTATCAAAACGTTTATTCCAACTCTGAGATGCTTCCACCAGTCCATAAATGGATCGCTGGAGCCTGCACACTTTGTTAGCATCTTTTGGATCGATAAAACCTTCGGGTTGCATCATAGACAACTCTTCTTCCAGAAATCCATTCAGGAATGCAGTCTTTACATCCATTTGCCAAATTTCATAATCATAAAATGCAGCAATTGCTAACATGATTTGGACGGACTTAAGCATCGCTACAGGTGAGAAGGTCTCATCGTAGTCAACTCCTTGAACTTGTCGAAAACCTTTCGCAACAAGTCGGGCTTTGTAGATAGTAACATTACCGTCATCGTCAGTCTTCTTCTTGAAGATCCATTTATTTTCTATGGCTTGCCGATCATCGAGCAAGTCAACCAAAGTCCACACTTTGTTCTCATACATGGATCCCATCTCAGATTTCATGGCCTCAAGCCATTTTGCGGAATCTGGGCTCATCATCGCTTCCTCATAGTTCGTAGGTTCGGCATGGTCAAGTAACATGACCTCCAGAACAGGATTACCGTACCACTCTGGTGCGGATCTTACTCTGGTTGACCTACGAGGTTCAGTAGCAACTTGATTTGAAGTTATATTATCATCATCATTAGCTTCCTCACTAATTGGTGTAGAAGTCATAGGAACTGATTTCTGTGATGAACTACTTTCCAATAAGGGAGCAGGTACAGTTACCTCATCAAGTTCTACATTCCTCCCACTCACTTCTTTCAAGAGAAACTCCTTCTCTAGAAAGGATCCATTCTTAGCAACGAATGTCTTGCCTTCGGATCTGTGATAGAAGGTGTACCCAACTCCTTTGGGAATCCTATGAAGACACATTTCTCCGATTTTGGTTCGAGCTTATCAGGTTAAAGCTTTTTTACATAAGCATCGCAGCCCCAAACTTTAAGAAACGACAACTTGGGTTTCTTGCCAAACCACAGTTCATAAGGTGTCGTCTCAACGGATTTAGATGATGCCCTATTTAACATGAATGCAGCCGTCTCTAAATCATAACCCCAAAACGATAGCGGTAAATCAGTAAGAGACATCATAGATCGCACCATATCTAATAAAAGTGAGGTTACGACGTTCGGACACACATTACGCAATGGTGTTCTGGGTGGCGTGAGTTGTGAAACTATTCCGCATTGTTTCAAATGAAGACCAAACTCGTAACTCAAATATTCTCCTCCACGATCAGATCGCAGAAACTTTATTTTCTTGTTACGATGATTTTCCACTTCACTCTGAAATTCTTTGAACTTTTCAAATGTTCAGACTTATTTTTCATCAAGTAGATATACCCATATCTTCTCAAATCATCTGTGAAGGTCAGAAAATAACGATACCCACCGCGAGCCTCAATATTCATCGGACCACATACATCAGTATGTATGATTTCCAACAAATATGTTGCTCGCTCCATTGTTCCGGAGAACGGAGTTTTAGTCATCTTGCCCATGAGGCATGGTTCACAAGTACCAAGTGATTCCAAAAGTCCATCAGTATGGAGTTTCTTCAAGCGCTTTACACCAATATGACCTAAACGGCAGTGCCACAAATAAGTTGCACTATCATTATCAACTCTGCATCTTTTGGCTTCAATATTATGAATATGTGTGTCACTACTATCGAGATTTAACAAAAATAGACCACTCTTCAAGGGTGCATGACCATAAAAGATATTATTCATATAAATAGAACAACCATTATTCTCAGACTTAAATGAATAACCGTCTCGCATCAAACAAGATCCAAATATAATGTTCATGCTTAACGCTGGCACCAAATAACAATTATGCAGGTCTAAAACTAATCCCGAAGGTAGATGTAGAGGTAGCGTGCCGACAGCGATCACATCGACTTTGGAACCATTTCCCACGCGCATCGTCACCTTGTCCTTAGCCAATCTTCGCTTAATCCGTGGTCCCGGTTTCGAGTTGCAAATATTAGCAACAGAACCAGTATCAAATACCCATGCACTACTGCGAGCATTAGTAAGGTACACATCAATAACATGTATATCACATATACCTTTGTTCACTTTGCCATCCTTCTTATCTGCCAAATAGTTGGGGCAGTTCCACTTCAAGTGACCAATCCCTTTGCAGTAGAAGCACTCAGTCTCAGGCTTAGGTCCAGACTTGGTCTTCTTCACTTGAGCAGCAACTTGCATGCCGTTCTTCTTGAAGTTCCCCTTCTTCCCTTTACCCTTTTTCTTGAAACTGGTGGTCTTGTTGACCATCAACACTTGATGCTCCTTCTTGATTTCTACCTCCGCAGCCTTTAGCATTGCGAAGAGCTCGGGAATTGTCTTATCCATCCCTTGCATATTATAGTTCATCACGAAGCTCTTGTAGCTTGGTGGTAGTGATTGAAGAACTCTGTCAATGACACTATCAACTGGAAGATTAACTCCCAGCTGAGTCATGTGATTATGATACCCAGACATTTTGAGTATATGCTCACTGACAAAACTATTCTCCTCCATTTTGCAGCTGTAGAACTTATTGGAGACTACATATCTCTCAATCCGGGCATTTGCTTGAAATATTAACTTCAACTCCTGGAACATCTCATATGCTCCATGACGTTCAAAACATCGTTGAAGTCCCTTTTCTAAGCCGTAAAGCATGGCACACTGAACTATCGAGTAGTCATCAGCTTTGCTCTGCCAGGTGTTCACAACGTCCGGCGTTGTTCCTGCAGTGGGTCTTGCACCTAGCGGTGCTTCCAGTACGTAATTCTTCTGTGCAGCAATGAGGATAATCCTCAAGTTACGGACCCAGTCCATGTAGTTGCTACCTTCATCTTTCAACTTAGCTTTCTCTAGGAACACATTAAAATTCAAAGGAACAGTAGCATGGGCCATTGATCCACAACAACATAGACATGCAAAATACTATCAGGTACTAAGTTCATGATAAATTAAAGTTCAATTAATCATATTACTTAAGAACTCCCACTTAGATAGACATCCCTCTAATCATCTAAGTGATCACGTGATCCAAATCAACTAAACCATGTCCGATCATCATGTTAGATGGAGTAGTTTTCAATGGTGAACATCACTATGTTGATCATATCTACTATATGATTCATGCTCGACCTTTCGGTCTCAGTGTTCCGAGGCCATACCTGCATATGCTAGGCTCGTCATGTTTAACCCGAGTATTCTGCGTGTGTAAAACTGGCTTGCACCCGTTGTATGTGCGCGTAGAGCTTATCACACCCAATCATCACGTGGTGTCTCAGCACGACGAACTTTTGCAACGGTGCATACTCAGGAAGAACCCTTGTACCTTGAAATTTAGTGAGAGATCATCTTATAATGCTACCGTCGAACTAAGCAAAATAAGATGCATAAAGGATAAACATCATATGCAATCAATATAAGTGATATGATATGTCCATCATCATCTTGTGCCTTTGATCTCCATCTCCAAAGCACCGTCATGATCACCATCGTCACTGGCGCGACACCTTGATCTCCATCGTAGCATCGTTGTCGTCTCGCCAACTATTGCTTCTACGACTATCGCTACCGCTTAGTGATAAAGTAAAGCAATTACATAGCGATTGCATTTCATACAATAAAGCGACAACCATCACTAGTAGAAAACAGGGCTTTGGTCACAGGGCAGTATTCACATTAGTCCCGGTTCAGTCATGAACCGGGACTAATGTGAGCATTCGTCCCGGTTCATGCGGCTAAGGCATTAGTCCCGGTTCACCTGGGCCCTTTAGTCCCAGTTGGTGCCACGAACCGGGACTAAAGGGTGCGATGCCCATTAGTCCCGGTTGGTGGCACCAACCGGGACTGTGCCACCAACCGGTACTAATGGGCTTTGAGGCATTAGTACCGGTTCATGGCACGAACCGGTACTAAAGGTCCCATTTTCAAACTCTACCACCCCCCCCCCCCGTGTGGACCGCCTTTTCAGTTTTAGAAAAAACAAAAGAAAATGATGGAAATGTCAAAAAATAAAATAAAATAAGTTTCGCATGTGATATGTGGTCTAGTTGTTGGGAAAATTAACAAATATGAATTTCGACTTTATTTGCAAAATCTCTCTGGAATTTCTTAAAATGGGCATAACTTTTGCATACGAACTCGGATGAAAAAGTTTTTTTATATGAAAAATCATCTACTCGAAAATTAACATCCGAATTTTCAAAATCCTCAAAAACCTAACAGAAAAAAAGTTACGGGGCTTTTAAGATCTGGAGAGGCAAAAAAATCAAACTGTGGTCAAACAATGGTCAAACTAATTATTCTAGAATATTAGTGTTACTAAATAATTATTTCAGTTTTTTTGAATTTTGGTCAAATCTGGTCAAACTGTGGTCAAACTGTGGTCAAACAATGGTCAAACTAATTATTCCAGAAATATTAGTGTTACTAAATAATTATTGTTTTTTAAAACAATAGTTTCAAACTCAAACAGTGAAATGTGTCACTTCATGCTCAAGCTAAATTCCTGAGGGTTAATAGGATTGACATCTTACTATTGTCAGGAAAACAACATATGCAGACTTGGAAACGAGGGACAATAGAACCCGGAAGTTAAGCGTGCTCAGGCTGGAGTAGTGAGAGGATGGGTGACCGTCCGGGAAGTTAGATGATTTGGAATGATGAGGGGTGATTAGAGGATAAATTGAGGAGTGATGAGGGTGGTGATTAGAGATTAGAGGTTAAAATAATTCAGAAATTTGAAAATAAAAAATATTCAAAAAAAAATTCGCAAAAAAAAATTTCAAAAAAAAATCATAAAATTTCATTTAGTCCCGGTTGGTGTTACCAACCGGGACTAAAGGTGGAGCTCCACGTGGCCGCGGCCTTTAGTCCCGGTTCGTGTAAGAACCGGGACTAAAGGGGGGAGGCATTAGTAACGACCCTTTAGTCCCGGTTCAAAAACCGGGACTAAAGGCCCTTACCAACCGGGACAAAAGCTCCCTTTTCTACTAGTGCATATGGCTCCTGCCAGTTGCTGATAACTCTGTTACAAAACATGATCATCTCATACAATAAAATTTAGCATCATGTCTTGACCATATCACATCACAACATGCCCTCCAAAAACAAGTTAGACGTCCTCTACTTTGTTGTTGCAAGTTTTACGTCAAGTGTGCTGTTTTAAATTTCAACAAGGACCGGGCATAGTCACACTCGATTCAACTAAAGTTGGAGAAACTGACACTCGCCAGCCACCTGTGTGCAAAGCACGTCGGTAGAACCAGTCTCGCGTAAGCGTACGCGTAATGTCTGTCTGGGCCGCTTCAACCAACAATACCGCCGAATCAAAGTATGACATGCTGGTAAGCAGTATGACTATTATCGCCCACAACTCTTTGTGTTCTACTCATGCATATAACATCTACGCATAGACCTGGCTCGGATGCCACTGTTGGGGAACGTAGTAATTTCAAAAAAAATCTTACGCACACGCAAGATCCATCTAGGTGATGCATAGCAACGATAGGGGAGAGTGTTGTCCACGTACCCTAGTAGACCGAAAGCGGAAGCGTTATGACAACACGGTTGATGTAGTTGTACGTCTTCACGATCTGACCGATCCTAGCACCGAAGGTACGGCACCTCCGCGATCTGCACACGTTCAACTCGGTGACGTCCCACAAACTCTAGATCCAGCTGAGGTCAAAGGAGAGTTTCGTCAGCACGACGGCGTGGTGACGGTGATGATGAAGTTACCCGCGCAGGGCTTCGCCTAAGCACTGCAACGATATGACCGAGGTGGAAATCTGTGGAGGGGGGCACCGCACACGGATAAGACAACTGTCAACTTGTCTGTCCTAGGGTGCCCCCTACCCCCGTATATAAAGGAGCAAGGGGGAGGTCGGCCGGCCCTCCTAGGGCGCGCCCCAAGTAGGATTCCTACTAGGAATCCTATTCCTAGTAGGTTTCCAACAAGGGAAGAGAGCAGGAAGGAAAGAGAGGGAGAGAGGGAGAAGGAAAGGGGGGGCGGCGCCCCCCTTCCCTAGTCCAATTCGGACCCAAGGGGGAGGCGGCACGGGGCCTGCCCTAGCCGCCCCTCTCTCTCTCCACTAAGGCCCATGTGGCACATTAGTTCCCCTGGGGGGTTCCGGTGACCCTCCGGCACTCTGGTTTTATCCGAAAATTCTCTGAAACATTTTCGGTGTCCGAATATAGTCGTCCAATATATCAATCTTTATGTCTCGACCATTTCGAGACTCCTCGTCATGTCCGTGGTCATATCCGCGACTCCGAACTACCTTCCGTACATCAAAACACATAAACTCATAATACCTATCGTCATTGAACGTTATGAGTGCGGACCCTACGGGTTCGAGAACTATGTAGACATGACCGAGACTCACCTCCGGTCAATAACCAATAGCGGATCCTGGATGCTCATATTGGCTCCCACATATTCTACGAAGATCTTTATCGGTCAAACCGCATAACAACATGCGTTGTTCCCTTTGTCATCGGTATGTTACTTGCCCGAGATTCGATCGTCGGTATCTCAATACCTAGTTCAATCTCGTTACTGGCAAGTCTCTTTACTCGTTCCGTAATGCATCATCCCGCAACTAACTCATTAGTCACATTGCTTGCAAGGCTTATAGTGATGTGCATTACCGAGAGGGCCCAGAGATACCTCTCCGACAATCGGAGTGACAAATCCTAATCTCGATCTATGCCAAGTCAACAAACACCATCGGAGACGCCTGTAGAGCATATTTATAATCACCCAGTTACGTTGTGACGTTTGATAGCACACTAAGTGTTCCTCCGGTATGCGGGAGTTCCATAATCTCATAGTCATAGGAACATGTATAAGTAATGAAGAAAGCAATAGCAACAAACTAAACGATCATCGTGCTAAGCTAACGGATGGGTCAAGTCAATCACATCATTCTCTAATGATGTGATCCCGTTAATCAATTAACAACTCATGCCTATGGCTAGGAAACTTAACCATCTTTGATTCAATGAGCTAGTCAAGTAGAGGCATACTAGTGACACTTTGTTTGTCTATGTATTCACACATGTACTAAGTTTCCGGTTAATACAATTCTAGCATGAATAATAAACATTTATCATGATATATGGAAATATAAATAACAATTTTATTATTGCCTCTAGGGCATATTTCCTTCAGGCCTATCCATCATTTCAAGCAAATATGTGAGTGGGAGAAAGAGAAGAACTTATACCAAATGTACCTTGACCGATGTTGAAGGTGGATCAATGATCACTCCAATGTGTAACAAGGAAATAGCACAATTGGTACCAATTCTTGTGGGTTTCTCAGACCTACACAGGTAAAAGCTTATGGTGGAGCTCGGTTAGGATGGTGGCACAAAATTTGATGCAATTGTTAGTGAGACTCAATAATGTTGGAAAAGATTCACAAATTTGCAAATGCAACAAGTAGACCAATAACAAGATAAGGTACACGGAAACGCACACGCAAATAGATAAGTGGGGTCGTGCAACCAAGGAAATGAGCCAAAATCTGGAATCCACGAAGATGCTCTTGTTGCACAACACTAGAGAGACGCTAGCATGATTGCACAACAGGCGGATACGAACTTGTGCACAACCTACTAAGAAAAAATGCAACGACTTCTATCGTCCCAAGTATGCTATATGTATGGTATTCTGATGATATGATCTAAGATGATCGAGTATGACAATCTTAATGTTGTATGATGCTATGGTTCTTGCTTATAAGCTCTATCTTTCCCTTTTGGCTTAAAAGCTTATTGGGCTCTTTCTCGTTGGAGCTCTTTCTCATGCAATGCTTCACGAACCAAGATAGCAATTGAGTATATGCGATGACAACTTTGTGACACAAGAGATGATACCTAGATATGCACCATGATGATATGGTATGTATGTTATGGGAAGTATGATCACTAATGTGCACAAGTCACGTTGCCGGCAATACTCAAAGGCTAGTCTCGATGGGTAAGGTACGCAAAAATGGTCTATGGTGGTTATCAATGCAATGGCAAGAATGTATGATGATATCACGATACCGAGATGAGGTTACCGTTGATGATGAGTCTGTTGCGAAGATGAGCGGTGGTGATGTCGATGTCGAACCGTACCTAGATAGCCGAAACACAATAGGACACGGAAACCGCAACTCAAATTCTCAAAGACCAAAATGTGTCGAAATTGTCGAAAGTGGTAGCGGGAAAGCTATGGTGGTGCTATGCGGAAGTGGTGGAGGTATTGGAGTGCGTATGCGGAGGTGGAGGTGGCCGAACTGAATTTTTTCAGTTTCGTCAGGGATCAACGGACGTCCGTAGGGAAGCGGACGTCCGACCGTCAGACGTCCGGAGGCCGTCGGACGTCCGGTGCCTGTTCGATCTCGGGCACGGGATGAACTACCAGGGTTCATCGTGGGGAGGTAAAAAACCGTCAAATCCGGGCGATTTTGTGGATGGAAAAGTTGGAGATGATGGGGGAAAGCTAGATCCACTCGTGGCAAACCAAATCCATGGATCAAATCCAACAAAACTTCATCACACCAACAAATCACAAAAAAATTGGGGCTATTTTTGTGGGGAATTTTCGAGTTACGGAAGAACACAACAAAATCAAGCTAGAAAACAAAGAGGGGAGGCTCCGAAATCATGATCAACGTGGCTCATGATACCAAGATGATGTAGGGTGGAACCCTAGATGGCCGATCTTTCACGAAAGTAGCGGATCCCAACTAAGAACACGAGGGGAAACACGGGAGAATCGCCCAAACCAATAAGATTCGATCAGACATGTGCTAGACCCGTGTGGCACCCCGATCCGCATGGAGCAGGGGGCCTACGCACGTCAGCCCAGGATAACACCTGACGCACGACAGTTCCATGATACAACATTCCAGGTACAAGAATATTCATCAAATACATGTGTATAAGATTACATCATTGATGAATACAATCTTCTGGCATAGCCCTAAGGCTATTTACATGGCAACGGAAATCTATATAAAGGGCGGCGGAAGTCTTGGTTTGGCAGCATAACAACTCTGGCTGGGCTCCACAACTCACAGGACTGGCAAGATTAGGGCCTAGCACGACAGAACAAATGAACAATCTGGACACGACCTACAAAACTGGCATGACACGCCAGGTTAGTACATTGAATGTACTTGCAAGACAACCAAATACATAGCATCCAAACAAACAGATGACAAAGCAAGAACCAAGCATAAACAACAATCTACTTCGACACAACTTCTAAGCATGGCATAATATTAACAATAATCATAAATCAAACTAAGCATGAACAACATCATAGCATCTACTAGCATGGCATATCAAACTTACTTCTAACATAACAACAGCAAAGCATAGCATATCAAACATGGCATGGCATCATGAAACTATGCTGAAAATAAACTACCAGTTACCTCCTGTGAAGACATATTATATTAACCTCATGCAACAATCACTTACTCTGCCAAGCCTCCTCGGAGCAAACTCATGACTTACTGAGACCTCGTCTAGGGGTCATATCAACACATCATCGTGACTTCTCACGATTTTCTCATAGTCCAAGTCACCACATTATTTATCACATCTTAGTTATCACATAAGTTATTAGCAGATTTATCCTCCATTTCGACCAAGACCCGATAGTGTGACCTACTACGAACTTGTGCCCATGATCGAGGATGCGGCTATCGATAGATTAAACACACTCTGCAGAGGTAGCGCACTTTACCCACACCACGGAACCCATGGCCTCGCACTCCCATACGTGTGGACCACGGCGTTTCGACAAAACCGACCTACTGCCATGACACTCTCCCGGCCACTCCGACCAACACCCCTTTTTGGGTTTAGTCCTGGGTGGCCCCGTGCCTACCAAATTCACCAACGGCCACCGTCGTGGCAAAACAAAAACGGTCCCGAACGGGGACATGAGCTCAAAAATGAACCTGGGCACACAAGGCTTATGTTCGCCTACCTGATCAGGGTAGCGCGCACCCATAACCTTCCCTCATTTCAGGCACCGGCGAGAGGCATGACAATAGACCCAGCTAGGACCTCCCATAAAGGTAAATGTGGTTGCACTGGAGAAAGCTTAATTTGGTGGCACTATGACTCGATCCCATCGATGACGGAGGAGGTTTATTATTAAGTCATGTTATCATCAATATTATGAGCATATTTAACACGGATGCAACAATGATCATGCAGCAAGCAAATGCATTAACAAATATCATGTTCCTCAAGTGAACAGATAAATCCTATGAAACATGACAATACCGGGTACTAGCTTATCGATGGTGTACAAAATCATCATAGCATCAATCCTACTGGCATGAAACACTAAAACACGGGTATGACATTATCACCAACAATATAACTAGCATGGAAAATGCTATCATGAAAAGCAAGCATGATGTGGCAAGCAGTACTAGCACAACTGAAATAACGGCAGACGAACAGACAAAAACTACTACTCCCTCCGTCCTAAAATTCTTGTCTTACATTTGTCTAAATACGGATGTATCAAGTCATGTTTTAGTATTAGATACATTCATATCTAGACAAATCTAAGACAAGAATTTTGGGACGGAGGGAATACAACTAAGCACACACACGAGGTACCAGCAAAGTCAACATGCAAGTTTGGGGCTCATGATAAGAGGTTGGCTTGCCTAGGGGTCGACAAATACTCTGGGAAGAAGTGTGAAATGATCGCGGAAAAATTTGCTAGAGAACGGTTCTCTCTCAAAGGGGCTGAATTAGAGCAAGGGCAAAATGGGCATTTTCAGAATGTGCAAACATAAAGAAAATGGTCCCATCAAAAAGAGCTCGACAAACAGAGAACATGAGTGTTGGAATCACCTCAATCAGAGTTACGTTTGCAAAGTTGTGGCCGTTCACTTTTTAGGCAGAAAAGTGGCTTAAACAGTGATCATTCACAATTTAAGCATTTCGGCGGGCGGGGCTGAAAAGAGAAAACACATTTCAGAAAACACGTCTTCATAACACTGAAAGCGTATTCCTGACAGAAGAAGCAGCAAAGTATGCTTTCCCTAACCGGAGACGTACTTACATGAAATACGCTTCCACTTAATCCACCGCGGGCCCGGGCTTAGGTCAACGCTGAGAGGCTTACAGGTGGGCCCCGCGCCAGCTCTCTCTCTCCTTCGTCCGTTCCTTTCTTCCTCCCAATGCGGCACAGAGGAGGTGAGGCCAGACACTTCACCGGCGACGGGCCCGCCGGCTCCGACCACCTCCGACCAGGGCTAAGACGGCGGCGGGCTCAGGTAGGGACGCCGCGTCCATCCTGATGGGAAACGGGCGCTGGGGAGATCCACAGCCGCGATGGTCATGGAAGCAGAGAGCTCCACGGCGGCGGTAGTGGCTCTAGGGGCGCGGCCACAGGGTACTCCGGCGGTAAGATGAGGGGGTGGGGAGGCTATGCGTGCTCCAGGTGATCCTATGGTGGTGGAAAGCGGGAGGGGCGAGCTCACCATTGCTCGAATTTGAGCAGGCCGAAGCGGCGGCTATGGCGATGGTGGGGGTTAGGGAGGGGCTCCGGGCTTGGGGAGAGGCTCGAGGAGGGGGTTGAGGACTGCGAGGAAGCTCGGGGCGCTACTTATAGCCGCGGGGAGAGCTCTAGAGGGAGGGGCGAGGTGGCACGCGGCAGGCGACGTGTCCGTGCGCCGGCGATGGGCGCAGTGTCGGCAGGTGTGGCCAAAGGTCACGGGTAGGGGCGGCAAGGCGACGAGGGGGATCCGGACGAGCTCACGGGGCTGTGCAACGCCAAGGGGGCTCAGAGGAGAAGAAGACAAAGGAGGAAGACGACGGCGCGCATGGGCGCTCACTGCTCGGCGACGGCGATGGCTCAACGAGGAAGCAAATGAAGGGGGAAAGGAGTCCAGGGGAAGAGGACGACGTGGGGAGGCGGTTGGGCACTCTCGGACGAACCAGGTCCGGCCGGAGCAGGGCTGCCGACGAGAACAGGAACTAGACCACAGTTTTGGCCTGCTACACCCGTGGTCACCACGGACAAGGCGCGCTCTGGCCTGCTACGCCGTGCCAAACCGTGTCAGCGGTGTCCTTCCAAGGCTTATTAAAGATGAGGTGATGGCACGGGCAAAGGTGTAGGGAGTAGAGGGAAACAAGCTCGACAAGTTTGTTGTTGCAAACTTGGCCACATTCTAGAGATTCAACCAGAGAGGTTAACAGGAAAAGTTGATGTCTGGGAGGCTTAGACGAGCAAGGACTACAGTCCTGGGAGTTATGAGCTCATTAGGACAAAGATTTAACATAGTTGCAGTACAAATGCCAAATCTGGTCCAGAACCCAAATGATGAAGAAGCACTCACAAGGAGTGTTGGATTAGGCTAAAACTTGGCAAATCTTAATGATTTGGTCATATGTAGATGCTGCAAAAAGATCATACCCAATGGACTTGCCAAATTGGTACTTGTTTCACAAACATCACTTCTGACCAGAAACTTGGGAAAATTCTAGGAAAATATTGGCTACATGAAATGAGCCAAACCCTTGAGTAGGTGGGTTATATGGATAGGAGAAGGCTTGGAAATAGTTTCAGCCATAATGGAGCAAGATAAAATATACTTGCTTCACAAACTGAAAATTTGGACAGAAAACAAGAATTGCTCCTGTGCTCACATAGGTCAATGAAATGAGCTAAATTTGGGTGGAGGCTAATGATTTGGAATAATTGAGATGATGGAAAAGTTTCATCCCATTTGGAAACTCTATGAAGGTACTTATTTCACAAAGTTGCATTCTGGTCAGAAACTTTGAAAAATTGCACAGGGAGCTAGGATGAATGGATTGAGCTCATCTTTGGTATCCATGCGTGATTTACAATGTTCATCACCCTGCCAAATTGTAGCTCAATAGGAATTAGGAATAAGGCACTTCCTTTGCAAAATTTTAGAGAAGACAAGAACTTGCATTGGATCATGTGCCCAATTTTTGATTTGTGGAACATGAGACAAGAATGGAACTAGTGATTATATAGCAAGGAAATGCTCCACAATTTATGTGGGAATTTTCTCTGCTATAAAAATAGTAGTTCCTTTAGAAAATTGCAGAAATGCAATATTGGTATTAAATAGGAAAAGGCAATTTTCCTTATTTAATTATGGCCAATATATTTGCCAGAGCTTGGATTAGGCATAAATATCAACTCCACCAATTCACATGAATTTAGGAGATGGCTAGCTATGCCTTTGGATTTTATTCCTCACAAAGGCAAGAAAAGGAATAAATCATTATTCAAAAATATTGCATGGGACTTGGCAATATTTTTGCATATCCAAGGCTTACAAGGATCGGAGGGTCTCTGGGAACAGATGGGATGATCAACAGCTCAAGGGAAATGATAGCTCCTTTGTAATCACAAAGGCCATATTCAAATTCCAAAAATTTGGAATTAGGCTTTGAGAGGGTTTGAGCTAATGCAAATGAAGTCTTGCCCACTGACAAAGACATGAGCAAGGTTTTGAAAGGTTGGAAATGACAAGAAGTCTCGGAGTCATCCAACAAACTCAGGAGAAAGATTTTGAAAATGAATGCCAGGAGAGAATAACAGCACAAAAATTGGTAACCCAATTTTGGGGCTGTTACAACCCAAGTACACATAGAGATCACAAGGTCCAAATCCAACAAGAGACGATACATAGGGTAACCGGTTCTTCTCCGAGGGGAAGTCTTGATGGGGCCACCCAAGAGGGGGTCTTGAATCCAAGGGGCATCTTCTCCGTAGAGGGGCCGCAGTCTCTCTCAAGGAGTAGATCCGTATGGATGAGCGAGGCTCTATCTCACAAATGAGCTATCACAACGCTAACCCTGGCTAGGAGGAGGGAGAGGTCTATTTATAGTCGTGGTACAAAAAGGGGGCAAAGTGAAGGGGTACATGGGCCTCAGCCCGCAACTGGATACAACCAGGGGCCGGACGTCCGTAAGGTTACGGTCGTCCGGAGGGTCGTGGACGTCAGGACGTCCGGGACTCCTCGGACATCTGCAAATTACGTTCTATGAAGGATGTGCCGGACGTCCGGAGATCCTCGTATTTCCGTAAATTACATTCAGTTAGTGTGACGACGGTCATCCGGATAGGTTCGGTCGTCCGAGGCCTGAGAGATGTCGGACGTCCGGTCCTGGCCGGACGTCTGGCCGCTGTAGCATTCATTGGCCTGGTTTCCTTGGGCTGGCGTGACCTTTAGGGGCCGGATGTCCGGTCTAGGCCTGCCGTCCGGTGGTTGTAGCTTCCATGGTAGCTCTTCTTCTTGTCCTTGATGTCTACTACACAAACTTCTTCTTGTAGACGTTGTTGGGCCTCCAAGTGCAGAGGTTTGTAGGACAGTAGCAAATTTCCCTCAAGTGGATGACCTAAGGTTCATCAATCCGTGGGAGGCGTAGGATGAAGATGGTCTCTCTCAAACAACCCTGCAACCAAATAACAAAGAGTCTCTTGTGTCCCCAACACACCCAATACAATGGTAAATTGTATAGGTGCACTAGTTCGGCGAAGAGATGGTGATACAAGTGCAATATGGATGGTAGATATAGGTTTTTGTAATCCGAAATTATAAAAACAGCAAGGTAGCAAGCGATAAAAGTGAGCCTAAATGGTATTGCAATGCTAGGAAACAAGGCCTAGGGTTCATACTTTCACTAGTGCAAGTTCTCTCAACAATAATAACATAATTGGATCATATAACTATCCCTCAACATGCAACAAAGAGTCACTCCAAAGTAACTAATAGCGGAGAACAAACGAAGAGATTATGGTAGGGTACGAAACCCCCTCAAAGTTATCCTTTCTGATCGACCTATTCAAGAGTTCGTAGTAAAATAACATGAAGCTATTCTTTCCGTTCGATCTATCCTAGAGTTCGTACTAGAATAACACCTTAAGACACAAATCAACCAAAACCCTAATGTCACCTAGATACTCCAATGTCACCTCAAGTATCCGCGGGTATGATTATACGATATGCATCATGATACGTCTCCAACGTATCTATAATTTTTTATTGTTCCATGCTATATTATATTCTATTTTGGACATTATTGGGCTTTATTATTCACTTTTATATTATTTTTGGGACTAACCTATTAACCGGAGGCCCAGCCCAGAATTGCTGTTTTTTGCCTATTTCAGAGTTTCGCAGAAAAAGAATATCAAACGGAGTCCAAACGGAATGAAACCTTCGGGAACGTGATTTTTGGAACGAACATGATCCAGAGGACTTGGACCCTAACTCAAGAAAGCTACCAGGAAGCCACGAGGTAGGGGGCGCGCCTACCCCCCCCCCCCCCAGGCGCGCCCTCCACCCTCGTGGGCCCCATGTTGCTCCACCGACGTACTCCTTCCTCCTATATATACCTACGTACCCCCAAACTACCAGAGACGGAGCCAAAAACCTAATTCCACCGCCGCAACCTTCTGTACCCGTGAGATCCCATCTTGGGGCCCGTTCTGGAGCTCCGCCGGAGGGGGCATCGATCAAGGAGGGCTTCTACATCAACACCATAGCCTCTCCGATGATGTGTGAGTAGTTTACCTCAGACCTTCGGGTCCATAGTTATTAGCTAGATGGCTTCTTCTCTCTTTTTGGATCTCAATACAATGTTCTCCCCCTCTCTTGTGGAGATCTATTCGATGTAATCTTCCTTTGCGGTGTGTTTGTTGAGACCGATGAATTGTGGGTTTATGATCAAGTTTATCTATGAACAATATTTGAATCTTCTGAATTCTTTTATGTATGATTGGTTATCTTTGCAAGTCTCTTCGAATTATCAGTTTGGTTTGGCCTACTAGATTGATCTTTCTTGCAATGGGAGAAGTGCTTAGCTTTGGGTTCAATCTTGCGGTGTCCTTTCCCAGTGACAGTAGGGGCAGCAAGGCACGTATTGTATTGTTGCCATCGAGGATAACAAGATGGGGTTTATATCATATTGCATGAGTTTATCCCTCTACATCATGTCATCTTGCTTAAAGTTTTACTCTGTTCTTATGAACTTAATACTCTAGATGCATGCTAGATAGCGGTCGACGTGTGGAGTAATAGTAGTAGATGCAGGCAGGAGTCGGTCTACTTGTCTCGGACGTGATGCCTATATACATGATCATACCTAGATATTCTCATAACTATGCTCAATTCTGTCAATTGCTCAACAGTAATTTGTTCACCCACCGTAAAATACTTATGCTCTTGAGAGAAGCCACTAGTGAAACCTATGGCCCCCGGGTCTATTTTCCATCATATTAATCTTCCAACACTTAGCTATTTCTTGCGCCGTTTTTATTTTACTTTCTTTACTTTCCATCTTTATCATAAAAATACCAAAAATATTATCCTATCATATCTATCAGATCTCACTCTCGTAAGTGACCGTGTAGGGATTAACAACCCCTTATCGCGTTGGTTGCGAGGATTTATTTGTTTGTGTAGGTGCGAGGGACTCGTGCGTGGCCTCCTACAGGATTGATACCTCGGTTCTCAAAAACTGATGGAAATACTTACGCTACTTTGCTGCATCACTCTTTCCTCTTCAAGGGAAAACCAACGCAGTGCTCAAGAGGTAGCAAGAAGGATTTCTGGTGCCGTTGCCGGGGAATCTTACGCCAAGTCAAGATTTGACTCCCAGCAACTAGCCATTTCTGGCGCCGTTGCCGGGGAGTCTACGCAGAAGTCAACATACCAAGTACCCATCACAAACCCTTATCTCCCGCATTACATTATTTGCCATTTGCCTCTCGTTTTCCTCTCCCCCACTTCACCCTTGCCGTTTTATTCACCCTCTCTTTTCTGTTCGCCTCTTTTTCACTTGCTTCTTGTTTGCTTGTGTGTTGGATTGCTTGTTTGTCACGATGGCTCTTCCCAGATTTGGTGATCTTCACCTTAAAAGGTTAGAAGAAATCAAAAGCAACGTTAGCAGTTATATGGTCTTACAATTTGAGCATAATAATTTCTTTAGAAACGAGCTGAAGGAACAAAAAGGCTTTATGGGTTATATGAATAAAGAGCTCGATGATATGTCCAAAGAATTTGATGGTTTGAGATCCCAAATTGCTCATCTTGAGAAGTTAATAGCTGAAATATCGGATAAGCAAGCCACCTTAGTTAATAAGATGGCCGCTAAGCCGGAAAACTTTGAAAATAAAGATGAAGATCTAAAAGTTATTGATGTGTCCCCTATTAAATCTTTGTTTTGCAATATGAATCTTGATAATGATGGGACTGAATATGATCCACCTTTACCTAGAAGGCGTTCCAAAAATTCGGAGTTTTTAGATCTTGATGCTAAAATTGATAAAAAGTGGGATTGAAGAGATCAAAACATTAGATATTAATGAACCCACTATTTTGGATTTCAAGGAATTTAATTATGATAATTGCTCTTTGATAGATTGTATTTCCTTGTTGCAATCCGTGCTAAATTCTCCTCATGTTTATAGTCAAAATAAAGCCTTTACCAAACATATCGTTGATGCTTTGATGCAATCTTATGAAGAAAAACTTGAGTTGGAAGTTTCTATCCCTAGAAAACTTTATGATGAGTGGGAACCTACTATTAAAATTAAGATTAAAGATCATGAATGCTATGCTTTGTGTGATTTGGGTGCTAGTGTTTCCACGATTCCAAAAACTTTGTGTGATTTGCTAGGTTTCCGTGATTTTGATGATTGCTCTTTAAACTTGCACCTTGCGGATTCCACTATTAAGAAACCTATGGGAAGAATTAATGACATTCTTATTGTTGCAAATAGGAATTATGTGCCCGTAGATTTTATCATTCTTGACATAGATTGCAATCCTTCATGTCCTATTATTCTTGGTAGACCTTTCCTTAGAACGATTGGTGCAATTATTGATATGAAGGAAGGGAATATTAGATTCCAATTTCCATTAAAGAAAGGCATGGAACACTTCCCTAGGAAGAAAATAAAATTACCATATGAATCTATTATGAGAGCCACTTATGGATTGCCTACCAAAGATGGCACTACCTAGATCTATCCTTGCTATTATGCCTAGCTAGGGGCGTTAAACGATAGCGCTTGTTGGGAGGCAACCCAATTTTATTTTTAGTTTTTTGCTTTTTGCTTCTGTTTAGGAATAAATATTTTTTCTAGTCTCTGGTTAGATGTGTTTTTATGTTTTAATTAGTGTTTGTGCCAAGTTAAACCTATAGGATCTTCTTGGATGATAGTTATTTGATCTTGCAGAAAATTCCATAAACTTTCTGTTCACGAAAATAATTGTTAAAAATCACCAGAACGTGATAAAATATTGATTCCAATTGCTGCTGATCAATAAAAAAAATTCTAGGTCGTCCTATTTTGGCTGGATTTTTAGAGTTCCAGAAGTTTGCGTTAGTTACATATTACTACAGACTGTTCTGTTTTTGACAGATTCTGTTTTTCGTGTGTTGTTTGCTTATTTTGATGAATCTATGGCTAGTAAAATAGTTTATAAAGCATAGAGAAGTTGGAATACAGTAGGTTTAACACCAATATAAATAAAGAATGAGTTCATTACAGTACCTTGAAGTGATCTTTTGTTTTCTTTCGCTAACGGAGCTCACGAGATTTTCTGTTAAGTTTTGTGTTGTGAAGTTTTCAAGTTTTGGGTGAAAGATTTGATGGATTATTGAACAAGGAGTGGCAAGAGCCTAAGCTTGGGGATGCCCATGGCATCCCCAAGATAATCTAAGGACACCTAAAAGCCAAAGCTTGGGGATGCCCCGGAAGGCATCCCCTCTTTCGTCTACTTCCATCGGTAACTTTACTTGGAGCTATATTTTTATTCACCACATGATATGTGTTTTGCTTGGAGCGTCTTGTATGATTTGAGTCTTTGATTTTTAGTTTACCACAATCTTATTTTCTGTACACACCTTTTGAGAGAGACACACATGATTCGGAAATTATTAGAATACTCTATGTGCTTCACTTATATCTTTTGAGTTGTATAGTCTTTGCTCTAGTACTTCACTTACATCTTTTAGAGCACGATGGTGGATTTGTTTTATAGAAACTATTGATCTCTCATGCTTCACTTATATTATTTTGAGAATCTTAAATAGCATGGTAATTTGCTTAAATAATCCTAATATGCTAGGTATTCAAGATTAGTAAAAACCTTCTTATAAGTGTTTTGAATACTAAGAGAAGTTTGATGCTTGATGATTGTTTTGAGACATGGAGGTAGTGATATTAAAGTTGTGCTAGTTGAGTAGTTGTGAATTTGAGAAATACTTGTGTTGAATATTGCAAGTCCCGTAGCATGCACGTATGGTAAACGTTATGTAACAAAATTGAAACATGAGGTGTTCTTTGATTGTCCTCCTTATGAGTGGCGGTCGGGGACGAGCGATGGTATTTTCCTAGCAATCTATCCCCCTAGGAGCATGCGTGTAGTGCTTGGTTTTTGATGACTTGTAGATTTTTGCAATAAGTATGTGAGTTCTTTATGACTAATGTTGAGTCCATGGTTATACGCACTCTTACCTTCCCATCATTGCTAGCCTCTTCGGTACCGTGCAGTGCCCTTTCTCACATTGAGAGTTGGTGCAAACTTCGCCGGTGCATCCAAACCCCGTGATATGATATGCTCTTTCACACATAAACCTCCTTATATATTCCTCAAAACAGCTACCATACCTACCTATTATGGCATTTCCATAGCCATTCCGAGATATATTGCCATGCAACTTTCCACCGTTCCATTTATCATGACACGTTCATCATTGTCATATTGCTTTGCATGATCATGTAGTTGACATAGTATTTGTGGCAAAGCCACCGTTCATAATTCTTTCATGCATGTCACTCTCGGTTCATTGCATATCCCGGTACACCGCCGGAGGCATTCATATAGAGTCATACTTTGTTCTAGTATCGAGTTGTAATCATTGAGTTTTAAATAAATAGAAGCGTGATGATCATCATTAATAGAGCATTGTCCCAATAAAAAAAGAGAAGGCCAAAAAAAGGAAGGCCCAAAAAAAGGGAAATAAAAAGGGGCAATGCTACTATCCTTTTTTCACACTTGTGCTTCAAATTAGCACCATAATTTTCATGATAGAGTCTCTTGTTTTGTCACTTTCATATACTATTGGGAATTTTTCATTATAGAACTTGGCTTGTATATTCCAACAATGGGCCTCCTCAAGTGCCCTAGGTCTTCGTGAGCAAGCAAGTTGGATGCACACCCACTTAGTTTCTATTGTTGATCTTTCATATATTTATAGCACTAGTGCATCTGTTGCATGGCAATCCCTACTCCTTGCATTAACATCAATCGATGGGCATCTCCATAGCTCATTGATTAGCCTCGTTGATGTGAGACTTTCTCCTTTTTTGTCTTCTCCACATAACCCCCATCATTATATTCTATTCCACCCATAGTGTTATATCCATGGCTCACGCTCATGTATTGCGTGAAAGTTGAAAAAGTTTGAGATTACTAAAGTATGAAACAATTGCTTGGCTTGTCATCGGGGTTGTGCATGATGAGAGCATTCTTGTGTGACGAAAATGGAGCATAACTAAACTATATGATTTTGTAGGGATGAACTTTCTTTGGCCATGTTATTTTGAGAAGACATAATTGCTTAGTTAGTATGCTTGAAGTATTATTATTTTTATGTCAGTATTGAACTTTTATCTTGAATCTTTCGGATCTGAATATTCATACCACAATTAAGAAGAATTACATTGAAATTATGCCTACTAGCATTCCACATCAAAAATTATGTTTTTATCATTTACCTACTCGAGGACGAGCAGGAATTAAGCTTGGGGATGCTTGATACATCTCCAACGTATCTATAATTTTTTATTGTTCCATGCTATATTATATTCTATTTTGGACATTATTGGGCTTTATTATTCACTTTTATATTATCTTTGGGACTAACCTATTAACCGGAGGCCCAGCCCAGAATTGCTGTTTTTTGCCTATTTCAGAGTTTCGCAGAAAAAGAATATCAAACGGAGTCCAAACGGAATGAAACCTTCAGGAACGTGATTTTCGGAACGAACATGATCCAGAGGACTTGGACCCTAAGTCAAGAAAGCAACCAGGAAGCCACGAGGTAGGGGGCGCGCCTACCCCTCCCCCCCAAGCGCGCCCTCCACCCTCGTGGGCCCCACGTTGCTCCACCGACGTACTCCTTCCTCCTATATATACCTACGTACCCCCAAACTACCGTGACGGAGCCAAAAACCTAATTCCATCGCCGCAACCTTCTGTACCCGTGAGATCCCATCTTGGGACCTGTTCCAGAGCTCCACCGGAGGGGGCATCGATCACGGACGGCTTCTACATCAACACCATAGCCTCTCCGATGATGTGTGAGTAGTTTACCTCAGACCTTCGGGTCCATAGTTATTAGCTAGATGGCTTCTTCTCTCTTTTTGGATCTCAATACAATGTTCTCCCCCTCTCTTGTGGAGATCTATTCGATGTAATCTTCTTTTGCGGTGTGTTTGTTGAGACCGATGAATTGTGGGTTTATGATCAAGTTTATCTATGAACAATATTTGAATCTTCTGAATTCTTTTATGTACGATTGGTTATCTTTGCAAGTCTCTTCAAATTATCAGTTTGGTTTGGCCTACTAGATTGATCTTTCTTGCAATGGGAGAAGTGCTTAGCTTTGGGTTCACTCTTGCGGTGTCCTTTCCCAGTGACAGTAGGGGCAGCAAGGCACGTATTGTATTGTTGCCATCGAGGATAACAAGATGGGGTTTATATCATATTGCATGAGTTTATCCCTCTACATCATGTCATCTTGATTAAAGCGTTACTCTATTCTTATGAACTTAATACTCTAGATGCATGCTGGATAGCGGTCGTTGTGTGGAGTAATAGTAGTAGATGCAGGCAGGAGTCGGTCTACTTGTCTCGGACGTGATGCCTATATACATGATCATACCTAGATATTCTCATAACTATGCTCAATTCTGTCAATTGCTCAACAGTAATTTGTTCACCCACCGTAAAATACTTCTGCTCTTGAGAGAAGCCACTAGTGAAACCTATGGCCCCCAGGTCTATTTTCCATCATATTAATCTTCCAACAGTTAGCTATTTCTTGCGCCGTTTTTATTTTACTTTCTTTACTTTGCATCTTTATCATAAAATACCAAAAATATTATCCTATCATATCTATCAGATCTCACTCTCGTAAGTGACCGTGTAGGGATTGACAACCCCTTATCACGTTGGTTGCAAGGATTTATTTGTTTGTGTAGGTGCGAGGGACTCGTGCGTGGCCTCCTACTGGATTGATACCTTGGTTCTCAAAAACTGAGGGAAATACTTACGCTACTTTGCTGCATCACCCTTTCCTCTTCAAGGGAAAACCAACGCAGTGCTCAAGAGGTAGCACATCACACAATCTCAGATTCATCTATTCAACCAACACAAAGAACTTCAAAGAGTGCCCCAAAGTTTCTACCGGAGAGTCAAGACGAAAACGTGTGCCAACCCCTATGCATAAGTTCACAAGGTCACTGAACCCGCAGTTGATCGCCAAAACATACATCAAGTAGATCGCGTGAATATCCCATTGTCACCACAGATAAGCACATGCAAGACATACATCAAGTGTTCTCAAATCCTTAAAGACTCAATCCGATAAGATAACTTCAAAGGGAAAACTCAATCCATTACAAGAGAGTAGAGGGGGAGAAACATCATAAGATCCAACTATAATAGCAAAGCTCGCGATACATCAAGATCGTGCCGAATCAAGAACATGAGAGAGAGAGAGAGAGATCAAACACATAGCTACTGGTACATACCCTCAGCCCCGAGGGTGAACTACTCCCTCCTCGTCATGGAGAGCGCCGGGATGATGAAGATGGCCACTGGTGAGGGATCCCCCCTCTGGCAGGGTGCCGGAACAGGGTCCCGATTGGTTTTTCTTGGCTACAGAGGCTTGCGGTGGCGGAACTCCCGATCTAGGTTATTTTCTGGAGGTTTATATATTTATAGGAATTTTTGGCGTAGGTCTCATGTCAGGGGGGGTCTCCGAGTCGTCCACGAGATAGGGGGACGTGCCCAGGGGGTAGGGTGCGCCCCCCACCCTAGTGGACGACCCGAGACTATTCTAGCCCAACTCTCTTACTCCGGGGGCTTCCTTTGGTCCATACAAAATCATCAAAAATTGGCACGTCAATTGGACTCTGTTTGGTATTCCTTTTCTGCGATACTCAAAAACAAGGAAAAACCAGAAACTGGCACTGGGCTCTAGGTTAATAGGTTAGTCCCGAAAATCATATAAAATAGCATATAAATGCATATAAAACATCCTAGATGGATAATATAATAACATGGAACAATCAAAAATTATAGATACGTTGGAGACGTATCAAGCATCCCCAAGCTTAATTCCTACTCATCCTCAAGTAGGTAAAGGATAACAACAGAATTTTTGATGTGGAATGCTACCTAACATAATTTTCAATGTAATTTTCCTTATTGTGGCATGAATGTTCAGATCCGAAAGATCCAAGACAAAAGTTTAATATTGACATAAAAACAATAATACTTCAAGCATACTAACCAAGCAATTATGTCCTCTCAAAATAACATAGCCAAATAAAGCTCATCCCTACAAAATCATATTGTTTGGCCATGCTTCATTTTCGTCACACAAAATGCTCCCATGATGCACAACCCCGATGGCAGCCGAGCAATTGTTTCATACTTTAGTATTTTCAAACTTTTTCAACTTTCATGCAATATATGATCGCGAGCCATGGACATAACACTATAGGTGGAACAGAATATGATGATGGAGGTTGTGTGGAGAAGACAAAAAAGAGAAAGTCTCACATCAACGCGGCTAATCAACGGGCTATGGAGATGCCCATCAATTGATGTCAATGCGAGGAGTAGGGATTTCCATGCAATGGATGCACTAGAGCTATAAATGTATGAAAGCTCAACAAAAGAAACTAAGTGGGTGTGCATCCAACTTGCTTGCTCACGAAGACCTAGGGCATTTTGAGGAAGCCCATCATTGGAATATACAAGCCAAGATCTATAATGAAAATTCCCACTAGTATATGAAAGTGACAAAATAAGAGACTCTCTATCATGAAGATCATGGTGCTACTTTGAAGCACAAGTGTGGAAAAAGGATAGTAACATTGCCCCTTCTCTATTTTTCTCTCATTATTTTTGGGCCTTCTCTTTTTTTTATTTGGCCTTTCTCTTTTTTGGGGGCCTTCATTTTTTTTGGCCTTTCTCTTTTTTTTGGGCCTTCACCTTTTTTATTTGCCTTTCTCTTTTTTTATTTCCTCACACGAGACAATGCTCTAATAATGATGATCATCACACTTCTATTTATTTACAACTCAAGGATTACAACTCGATACTAGAACAAAATATGACTCTATATGAGTGCCTCCGGCAGTGTACCGGGATGTGCAATGAATCAAGAGTGACATGTATGAAAAATTATGCATGGTGGCCTTGCCACAAATACGATGTCAACTACATGATCATGCAAGGCAATATGACAATGATAAAGCATGTCATAATAAACGAAACGGTGGAAGTAGCATGGCAATGTATCTCGGAATGGCTATGGAAATGCCATAATAGGTAGGTATGGTGGCTGTTTTGAGGAAGATATAAGGAGGCTTATGTGTGATAGAGCGTATCATATCACGGGGTTTGGATGCACCGGCGAAGTTTGCACCAACTCTCGAGGTGAGAAAGGGCAATGCACGGTACCGAAGAGGCTAGCAATGATGGAAGGGTGAGAGTGCGTATAATCCATGGACTCAACATTAGTCATATAGAACTCACATACCTATTGAAAAAATCTACAAGTCATCAAAAACCAAGCACTACGCGCATGCTCCTAGGGGGATAGATTGGTAGGAAAAGACCATCGCTCATCCCTGACCGGCACTCATAAGGAAGGCAATCAAAGAAACACCTCATGCTTCAAATTTGTCACACAACGGTTACCATACGTGCATGCTATGGGACTTGCAAACTTGTGACGCCGTCAATTCAATCATACACTAATCATGCACGCAAATGTGTACGATCAAGATCAAGGACTCACGGGAAGATATCACAACACAACTCTAGACACAAATTAAAATAATACAAGCTTTATATTACAAGCCAAGGGCCTTGAGGGCTCGAATACATAAGCTCGATTACACAAGAGTCAGCGGAAGCAACTATATCTGAGTACAGACATGAGTTAGACAAGTTTGCCTTAAGAAGGCTAGCACAAAAGCAACAACGATCGAAAAGGCAAGGCCTCCTGCCTGGGAGCCTCCTAACTACTCCTGGTCGTCGGCGGTCTCCACGTAGTAGTAGGCATCGGCGGTGGCATCTAGCTCCTGGGCTCCGACATCTGGTTGCATCAACCGGAAAGAAGAAGAAAGGGGGAAACAGGGGGAGCAAAGCAACCGTGAGTACTCATCCAAAGTACTCGCAAGCAAGGATCTACCCTACATATGCATCGGTATCAAAGAAATGGGCTGTATAAGTGGACTGAACTGCAGAATGACAGAAGAGAAGGGGAAAGCCTAGCCTATCAAAGACTAGCATCTTCTGGAAACCACCATCTTGCAGCAACAGGAGGGAGTAGAGTAGCATAAGTAAAGTAGTAGTAGTGTTATCAACCTCGTCCAGAGATCCTTTCTCGACTGCCTGCGAGAAAGCAATCCCAGAGCCATACTATCCAGTTCTCATATCCATGTCTCATCTCAAGTATCTAGTTCTAGTTGTATCGACCGGGATACAACTCCAAGTGTCCGTTACCGTAGGACAGGCTATCGATAGATGTTTTCTTCCCTGCAGGGGTGCACCAACTTACCCACCACGCTCGATTAACTCCGGCCGAACACACTTTCCTGGGTCATGCACGGCCTCGGCCAAACAATACGCCGCAACCCGACCTAGGCTTAATAGAGAGGTCAGCACGCCGGACTAAACCTATGCCCCCAGGGGTCATGGGCCATCGCCCCGGGAACTCCTGCACATTGCGAGGGCGGCCGGTGAGCAGACCTAGCTACCTCCTTAAAAAGGCAGGTGCTTACCAGTCCAACCCGGCGCGCGCCGCTCAGTCGCTGACGTCTATTAAGATTCGGCTGATGCATACGACGCAGAACGCCCATACTATGCCCACGTGATGGTTAGTGCTATCAGGCCAGAGGCCCCTCGGAGCAAATATCCAAATCGTAGTGGATTAGGAGCACGCGGTAACAAGCAGAGACTCACGAAAGATGTGACCCCGTTGCCCCGTCTCGAGGACTTGCGGCAAGGGCTAGGAATGCCCGGCCACGCCTCGTAATTATCTCCCGGGCACCCTCCAGGTCAACCCGTCTCCACATCACTCGCAAATATGCTCGCGCGGGTACCCCTCAGGGCCGACCCGTCTTTAGTAACAGGGTTCAGTGTAAAGTCATAGTAACCATAGTAACCGTGTGTTTAACACCAAGTGGAAAACCTGAGGAATCACCCTTGACGGATTCCACTCGATGTAATTATCAAGGTGAACGTAAGAGGAACCACCCTCGAAGTTCACACTTGAGGGGTTGCACGACAGAGTTGTATCGGAAGTGGTTAAGGCGGAATCACCCTCGATGACCACCACCGAATAGCTACACTACAGGTTAACATCAGAAGTGTTGTAGAGGTCTCACCATCGGCACTCGATAGTAACCCCGTAGTGTCGAGCAACTAAGGGGAAAGTGATGTGCGGTGTCGGGGCCTGGTCTTCGATCCCGTTGATCGGGTCTTCAATGATGAAGCAGGGGCAACAAGGACAAGGTGGGGGGTCACTGATGGATCACTAACCAACCTATACTAAGCAGTTTAGGATAAGCAGGTAAGGTACAATGAGTAGGTTACAAAAGCAGGCTATGCATCAGAATAGGAGCAAACAATAACAGTAGCAAAATCTAATGCAAGCATGAGAGAATGGAATGGACGATACCGGGATGATCAAAGGGGGGGCTTGTCTGGTTGCTCTGGCAAGGAGGGGTCATCGTCGATGTAGTCGATCACAGGGGCAGCATCGGTCTCGGGGTCTA
This sequence comes from Triticum aestivum, assembly GCF_018294505.1. Taxonomy (NCBI): domain Eukaryota; kingdom Viridiplantae; phylum Streptophyta; class Magnoliopsida; order Poales; family Poaceae; genus Triticum; species Triticum aestivum. The sequence goes on from NC_057802.1 coordinate 542,919,138, forward strand.
CCGGAGAGAAGAGGGGGAAGAAACAGTAAATATAAAGCAAACATAGCATCACAAAGCATAACGTGGCAATATGCTGTGTCGGGTGTGACCTAACGCATGGCTACACGATATAGGTGAAGGGGGAATTCAACCGGGAATGTATTCCCGGTTCCGGACCTGTGTCACACAGATGACCGGAGGGGGAATGTTCCATGTTCAGATAGTTAGAGGCATCTGACAGGTAAACGGACCGCGTATTCGGATTCGTTGGATTTTTCTGAGCAACTTTCATGTAGAAAACATTTTCATCGGAGCTACGGTTTAATTTCTATGAATATCTAAAGGTTTAAACATTTTCTGGAATTAAATAAATTAACATAAATGAAATATGACGTCAGCATGACGTCTTGATGACCTCAGTAGTCAACAGAGCGGCTAACCAGGTCAAACCTGACCAGTGTGTCCCGTGGGACCCACATGTCATAGACAGATAACTAACAGAGTTTTAAAACTAACTAAACAAAGATATTTAGCAGGTAGGCCCCACCTGTCATAGACTAATTAGCTCAGGCGGAGCCGCGTTCGGGCACGACGGGGAGGAGGAGCTACGGCGCCGGAAACGCGCGGGGAAGAGAGGGGAAAGAGGCGCGTGCTCACGTTGGTCCTGTAGGTGTGCTCAGGTGGGCTCGGGGAAGATCGACGGCGACGAATCAGCGACGAAGGCGAAGACGGCCGTAGGGGAAGAAGAGGTTGCCGGGCTCGCTGCAGTGGCTCCCGGCTTGCACTGGTCAGAGCATATGACGTAGTCGACGACGGCGGTGCTCGGGAACACGTTGGCAAAGTGCGGCGTGGACGGTGGCCACGTTGACGGCGATCGGTGGCGACGAGCTCGCGCGGCCGAGCTCGGGATCGAGCGAGAGGAGAGGGGAGAGGTGGATCTGGGAGGGAGGGCGCCGAGGAGGAGTGAGGCGAGTGGGAAGAAAATATCTAGGGGGAGGGGCGCTTCGGTGGAGGCCTTATCCTCCCGCGGCATGGCCGGCGAGGTGGTTCTGCGGGGACGCGCCCCTGTTCGGGCACGGTCATGAACAGAAGAAGACGACCGGGGGGGTTAGGTGGGCCGACTTGGGTGAGGCCCAGTGGGGGCACGTGCTCTCTTTTTTTTAGTTTTCTTTCTATTATTCTATTTTCGTTTAACAGCCTCCATTTGTATTTAAATAAGCCACCAAATGACTTTGCAAAAAAAAAAAGTGGACCTGGACAAAACAAATACTAGGAAAATTTTGAGCACTGCCACAAAAAGTGTGGTACCTAAACAATTTTTTTAATATTTTATAATTTATAAAAGGCATTTAATTACTTTTTTAGCCACTAATAAATGTACTTAGGAGCAATTAAAGACTTTACAAAAATGTTGGCTCACCACCATAATTTATTATGGAATATTTGCAACACTTTGAACATTTTATTTTGCATGACAGAAGAAGTAAATATTTTACTTGTATTTCAAATGGAATTTGGCTTTGATTTTCATCAAGTGGCAATTTAGTTTGAAAAACATGACGACGTGGCATCATTAAAGGGGAGATCACTGTAGCATGATTCCCGGGTGTTACAAATCTCCTCCACTACAAGAAATCTCGTCTCGAGATTTAAGTGGGGAAGTAAAGAGTAACTGACCCTTATATGGTTAATTATCTGGTGAACAATTCAGGGAATGAGGTGGAAGTATCTCCCGAGTTGAAACTCAATAAAACATCGAGAGCAAAGTATGAAGGTACCATGAGAAGTTTTAACGGGCAGGCAATCATTCAATGCCTAATCAAAAGGTGAAAGGGGTTCAGAGCAACAACAACAAAAATTATTGCGTCTGATATTAGAATAGATCACTAGGAAGGTGGCTCATGAATTACATACGAAGGCAAGTGAAAAATGATATTTCGGAATCAAGGATGTACAGGAGTCAGGTTCCGATCCTATGGAACTGTGGGTTATGTGCCCACCATGTGGGTTAAAAGTAGAAAGGGGGCCGATAGCAAGGCATGTCAGATGATAGACTGTCAGTTATGTTGTCAACAACGTTGGTAACAAGGGCGAGGGACAGAGAGAACTATTTTCCTGCTCGTTGAAGAGGCGGACCAATAGGCAAAGTTCTCGTCCATCGGTGGTTACCGGAATGTCAACAGCAATAATAACAAGGTCTTACTGACAAATTGTACACCGAGGTGTTTTCATAAGCAGGGAACTATTACTGCTTAGACCATATAGATCACAAGAAAGGTTAAACAAAACCATGGAAAGGAAAATGTGGTTATTAGTTTAACCAGACCAATGGAAAGGAAAAGGTGCTTAAACAAAAGTATTAGAGTATATGCTTCCCAAGAACAAACAGAGCATGATATACATGACAGGACATCAAGTACTTATCCATTTAGTTAATGGGGCAAGGAGAATCATGATGTTTACCCATACAGCGGTGTTTGGATAATTGATCAAGAAACATTTAGCATTGCGCCTCCAATGTTCTTAATGATGTTTGGAGTAACACAGTCATACTTTTGGATAGCATTGACATGGTCATCAGGTAAAGGCCGGACCTTGGGAACACAAAGGATCCATCGGGAATTACTTGGACACCTCATGCAATTTTATCAGGGAAGATGAGGAGGTGGCCGATGGTTTCAACAAAAATCCATCGACGTGTCAAAGAGGATGTATTTCCAAAATTTAAATGAACAAATTCGTGTTGGGGAGGCAAGAATGTTGTCGATGATAACACAAATCATCGAGGGGCAAGGATTGTATTTCTCATCATGAATTCGATTGATATGCTGGAAAAGCTCAGAATGTTGACGAGCACGACACAATTGTCGAGAGATTTCAAGAAGATGTAATCGATCGGTGATGACATCAAGTCAAAGGAATGATGAAGCGAAAAGTTATTGGAACCACGGGTACGACACAAACTCGATAGCAAGCTTGCTGTTCAAGGCGAAATGGTATGACCAGGAAGATCGACATAAGCTTAGCTCATCGTCGAAAATTCTGTTCCGGGAAGAAGGACCAGGTAGCACAGTTAAAATTTAGCACGATAAAAATATAGCCGATCAGGCTAGGAATAATGTGATAGGGTATTAAACTTCCCAGTAACAAGTACTAGGCGTAATACCGGAAGGTACATCGGAGTAGAGGTTGGACGGGTGAAATGATCTGCAGAGTGAACGTATTTCAACTTATCCGGGAAATGGAATCAAGGAGGAACTATGGTCGGAACCACGATTGTAAAGGATCAATTCATAGATACAAGATGAACTTGTACCAAGGGAATAATTATTTTTACGAGCAGCTTCCATGATAAGTTCTACATAGGGTCCATGGGCATGAACACAAAGTTCAAGGTCGACTCCCACTTCTTCAATGCATAACCTTTCATTCACTCCTCATTTTAGAAGAAAGTGTAGCGCGGAAGATTTATCTGGCGAAGTACTAGAAGAGTATGACTCGCATAACTTACGAGTTCACATAGCATAGGTTCAACCCATCGGGACAACTTAGGAACCTATACCACAGTCTTCAGGAGTAAATAACACATACTCAAATGTAAGGAGAGGATACAATTTTCCAAAGGCATCATGTATTAGGGGAAGAACTCTCAAGGATTTTGAATGCGATGGGCCCTGTCGGATACAATCCAACAATGGATCTGGCGATTCACGACGGAGCTGATGTGAGTATCAGTATTCAACCAGAAGAAGAAGAAATGCAAGGGTATCGGTTTATGGAAACATTTTAATAATTTCATGCTTAAATACAAGGAAATTTGATTTCTAAATCGGTGTATCAGAATCAGATGCTCCGATCGAAGATGGATAGGTTGAACAGACTTAGAGGCACACCGATCGAATCTTGATTGGGCAAGAACCAGCTCATATCCGGATTGATGTCTGAGCCGGAAAGAAAATTCCTATGGATCAATTGATGATTGCGAGTAGTCGCACATACATTGAATCCATAGGAATAGAATGACAAACACAAAGGATTTTAATAATTATCGCTAGACATATGGAATTCACCATAATACAAGCAGGCAAGGGGAATCAAGAGTAAAAGGCTGCGGAGGATTTTCGGGAAATCAGATAGAATTTCAAAGCATTCTGGAAGGCACGTGAACAACTGGGGAGGAACAGACCCCGGGTAAGTGAATTATCCATAGTGCAAAAAGAAGCATCGAGGCATAAGGCACAAAGGATTCTCGAAACAACGGAGAGTGTTAGGGGTAACTTGTAACAACAAGAGCAACTGGGGATGAAGGTACAAACGGCAAGGATGTTATCCATGGGGACTTATCGGTTGTCAGGAACTGCAAAGCAGTGGGCACAGGGTCTCGGGAAACATCGAGGAGTATCCGCAGAATCTTCTGGCGAAGCAAGCAATCATCGATAGTGTCGGGGCTCTCCGGGAGGAAGTGGGTACGAGAGCCTAATGTCAAAGTTAGTAAAATGTTTAACCAGAATAAACGAGAGATCAGAGACCCATAGTATAGACGAGGAATAAAAGATCCTAATACCACCCAATGTCAACGTGGGCCCGTAAGCCACACAGCCATGTTAGTAAAACAGTTTTTGGACGACTAGACTCAACTTCGGCCAAGGAGTTGGAAAGGGCGCTTCCTACAGGCAGTCGGCTCTGATACCAACTTGTGACGCCCTCGATTCAATCGTACACTAATCATGCACGCAAATGTGTACGATCAAGATCCAGGACTCACGGGAAGATATCACAACACAACCCTAGACACAAATTAAAATAATACAAGCTTTATATTACAAGCCAGGGGCCTCGAGGGCTCGAATACATAAGCTCGATTACACAAGAGTCAGCGGAAGCAACTATATCTGAGTACAGACATGAGTTAGACAAGTTTGCCTTAAGAAGGCTAGCACAAAAGCAACAACGATCGAAAAGGCAAGGCCTCCTGCTTGGGAGCCTCCTAACTACTCCTGGTCGTCGGCGGTCTCCACGTAGTAGTAGGCATCGGCGGTGGCATCTAGCTCCTGGGCTCCGACATCTGGTTGCATCATCCGGAAAGAAGAAGAAAGGGGGAAAAGGCGGGGAGCAAAGCAACCGTGAGTACTCATCCAAAGTACTCGCAAGCAAGGATCTACACTACATATGCATCGGTATCAAAGAAATGGGTTGTATAAGTGGACTGAACTGCAGAATGCCAGAAGAGAAGGGGAAAGCCTAGCCTATCGAAGACTAGCATCTTCTGGAAACCACCATCTTGCAGCAACAGGAGGGAGTAGAGTAGCATAAGTAAAGTAGTAGTAGTAGTGTTATCAACCTCGTCCAGAGATCCTTTCTCGACTCCCTGCGAGAAAGCAATCCCAGAGCCATACTATCCAGTTCGCATATCCATGTCTCATCTCAAGTATCCAGTTCTAGTTGTATCGATCGGGATACAACTCCAAGTGTCCATTACCGTAGGACAGGCTATCGATAGATGTTTTCTTCCCTGTAGGAGTGCACCAACTTACCTACCACGCTCGATTAACTCCGGCCGGACACACTTTCCTGGGTCATGCACGACCTCGGCCAAACAATACGCCGCAACCCGACCTAGGCTTAATAGAGAGGTCAGCACGCCGGACTAAACCTATGCCCCCAGGGGTCATGGGCCATCGCCCCGGGAACTCCTGCACGTTGCGAGGGCAGCCGGTGAGCAGACCTAGCTACCTCCTTAAAAAGGCAGGTGCTTACCAGTCCAACCCAGCGCGCGCCGCTCAGTCGCTGGCGTCTATTAAGCTTCGGTTGATGCATACGACGCAGAACGCCCATACTATGCCCACGTGATGGTTAGTGCTATCAGGCCAGAGGCCCCTCGGATCAAATATCCAAATTGTAGTGGATTAGGAGCATGTGGTAACAAGCAGAGACTCACGAAAGATGTGACCCCGTTGCCCCGTCTCGAGGACTTGCGGCAAGGGCTAGGAATGCCCGGCCACGCCTCGTAATTATCTCGCGGGCACCCTCCAGGTCAACCCGTCTCCACATCACTCGCAAATATGCTCGCGCGGGTACCCCTCAGGGCCGACCCGTCTTTAGTAACAGGGTTCAGTGTAAAGTCATAGTAACCATAGTAACCGTGGGTTTAACACCAAGTGGAAAACCTGAGGAATCACCCTTGACGGATTCCACTCGATGTAATTATAAAGGTGAACGTAAGAGGAACCACCCTCGAAGTTCACACTTGAGGGGTTGCACGACAGATTCGTACCAGAAGTGGTTAAGGCGGAATCACCCTCGATGACCATGACCGAATAGCTACACTACAGGGTTAACATCAGAAGTGTTGTAGAGGTCTCACCCTCGGCACTCGATAGTAACCCAGTAGTGTCGAGCAACTAAGGGGAAAGTGATGTGCGGTGTCGGGGCCTGGTCTTCGATCCCGTTGATCGAGTCTTCAATGATGAAGCAGGGGCAACAAGGACAAGGTGGGGGGGTCACTGATGGATCACTAACCAACCTATACTAAGCAGTTTAGGATAAGCAGGTAAGGTACAATGAGCAGGTTACAAAAGTAGGCTATGCATCAGAATAGGAGCAAAAAATAACAGTAACAAAATCTAATGCAAGCATGAGAGAATGGAATGGACGATATGAGCATGATCAAAGGGGGGGCTTGCCTGGTTGCTCTAGCAAGGAGGGGTCGTCATCGACGTAGTCGATCACAAGGGCAGCATCGGTGTCGGGGTCTACCGAAGAGAAGAGGGGGAAGAAACAGTAAATATAAAGCAAACATAGCATCACAAAGCATAACGTGGCAATATGTTGTGCCGGGTGTGACCTAACGCATGGCTACACGATATAGGTGAAGGGGGAATTCAACCGGGAATGTATTCCCGGTTCCGGACCTGTGTCAGACAGATGACCGGAGGGGGAATGTTCCATGTTCAGATAGTTAGATGCATCTGACAGGTAAGCGGACCGCGCATTCGGATTCGTTGGATTTTTCTGAGCAACTTTCATGTAGAAAACATTTTCATCGGAGCTACTGTTTAATTTCTATGAATTTCTAAAGGTTTAAACATTTTCTGGAATTAAATAAATTAACATAAATGAAATATGACGTCAGCATGACGTCTTGATGACCTCAGCAGTCAACAGAGCGGCTGACCAGGTCAAACCTGACCAGTGGGTCCCGTGGGACCCACATGTCATAGACAGAGAACTAACAGAGTTTTAAAACTAACTAAACAAAGATATTTAGCAGGTAGGCCCCACCTGTCATAGTCTAATTAGCTAAACTAATTAGTTTTATTTATTGAAACATTTTAGTTAGAGGAAAAAGCGGTGGGGCCCGCATGTCAGTGGCTGGGGCCTGCCCAGTCAGCATAGTTGACCAGGTCAACTGGTCAACAAGGGACCAGGGGCCCCACTAGCACTGACCCAGGGGTGGCCCCAGGTGTGCCACGTCGGCGGCCGGCGCCGGAGTTGCGCCGACGAGCTCTCCGCGGCGGCGAGGCGCGGGTGAGCTTTAGGTTTCGCCCACAGGGCATCTCCAGGGCTGTGGTCTGGCCCGTTCGAACGGCCCGTCCACACCGCGTCGAATGGAGGTGGTGGCATGGCCAGGGACGGCCGGGAACTTCGCCGGCGGTGAGTCAAGTGGTGGTGGGTTTCCGGTGAGCGGCGAACAGGGGGCTGCGGGGCACGGCGAGTCGCGTGCGTGTGCGCGTTGGGATCTAGGCGAAGTGGCGAGCGAGTTGCGCACGGGGCCGAGGCCATTTGGTCGCCGGAGCATCGTCGGCGATGAGCTCAGGCGGAGCCGCGTTCGGGCACGACGGGGAGGAGGAGCTACGGCGTAGGAAACGCGCGGGGAAGAGAGGGGAAAGAGGCGCGTGCTCACGTTGGTCCTGTAGGTGTGCTCAGGTGGGCTCGGGGAAGATCGACGGCGACGAATCGGCGACGAAGGCGAAGACGGCCGTAGGGGAAGAAGAGGTTGCCGGGCTCGCTGCAGTGGCTCCCGACTTGCATTGGTTAGAGCATATGACGTAGTCGATGACGGCGGTGCTCGGGAACGCGTTGGCAAAGTGCGGCGTGGACGGTGGCCACGTTGACGGCGATCGGTGGCGACGAGCTCACGCGGCCGAGCTCGGGATCGAGCGAGAGGAGAGGGGAGAGGTGGATCTGGGAGGGAGGGCGCCGAGGAGGAGTGAGGCGAGTGGGAAGAAAATATCTAGGGGGAGGGGCGCCTCGGTGGAGGCCTTATCCTCCCGCGGCATGGCCGGCGAGGTGGTTCGGCGGGGACGTGCCCCTGTTCGGGCTCGGTCGTGAACAGAAGAAGACGACCAGGGGGGTTAGGTGGGCCGACTTGGGTGAGGCCCAGTGGGGGCACGTGCCCTCTCTTTTTTTTAGTTTTCTTTCTATTATTCTATTTTCGTTTAACAGCCTCCATTTGTATTTAAATAAGCCACCAAACGACTTTGCAAAAAAAATGTGGACCTGGACAAAACAAATACTAGGAAAATTTTGAGCACTGCCACAAAAAGTCTGGTACCTTAACAATTTATTTTAATATTTTATAATTTATAAAAGGCATTTAATTACTTTTTTAGCCACTGATAAATGTACTTAGGAGCAATTAAGGACTTTACAAAAATGTTGGCTCACCACCATAATTAATTATGGAATATTTGCAACACTTTGAACATTTTATTTTGCATGACAGAAGAAGTAAATATTTTAATTGTATTTCAAATGGAATTTGTCTTTGATTTTCATCAAGTGGCAATTTAGTTTGAAAAACATGACAACGTGGCATCATTAAAGGGGAGATCACTGTAGAATGATTCCCGGGTGTTACAAAACCACAACACAAGTATTTCTCAAATTCACAATTACTCAACTTGCATGACTCTAATATCACCATCTTCATATCTCAAAACAATCATCAAGTATCAAACTTCTCATAGTATTCAATGCACTCTAAATGAACGTTTTTATTATACCCATCTTGAATGCCCATCATATTAGGACTAATTTTATAACCAAAGCAAATTACCATGTTGTTCTAAAAGAAATAATATAAGTGAAGCATGAGAGATCAATAATTTCTATAAAATAAAACCACCACCGTGCTCTAAAAAGATATAAGTGAAGGACTAGAGCAAACGACAAACTACTCCGAAAGATATAAGTGAAGATCAATGAGTAGTTGAGTAATTATGTAACAATGTGAAGACTCTCTAACATTTAAGAATTCCAGATCTTGGGATATTATTCAAACAGCAAGCAAAACAAAATAAAACAAAATGACGCTCCAAGCAAAACACATATCATGTGGTGAATAAAAGTATAGCTCCAAGTAAAGTTACCGATGAATGAAGACGAAAGAGGGGATGCCTTCCGGGGCATCCCCAAACTTAGGCTCTTGGTTTTCCTTGAATATTACCTTGGGGTGCCTTGGGCATCCCCAAGCTTAGGCTCTTGCCACTCCTTATTCCATAGTCCATCAAATCTTTACCCAAAACTTGAAAACTTCACAACAGAAAACTCGTAAGCTCCGTTAGTATAAGAAAATAAATCACCACTTTTGGTACTGTTGGGAACTCATTCTAAATTCAGATTGGTGTAATATATACTGTATTCCAACTTCTCTATGGTTCATACCCTCCGATACTACTCATAGATTCATCAAAATAAGCAAACAACACATAGAAAACAGAATCTGTCAAAAACAGAACAGTCTGTAGTAATCTGTATCATTCGAATACTTATTTTCTCCAAACATTCTGAAATAAATTGGTGGACCTGAAGAATTTGTATATTAATCATCTTCAAAAAGAATCAACCTAAATTCACTCTCCAGCAAAAATTGGCAGCTAATCTCGTGAGCGCAAAGTTTCTGTTTTTTACAGCAAGATCACATAGACTTTCACCCAAGTCTTCCCAAAGGTTCTACTTGGCACTTTATTTAAAAAAAAGCTATAAAACATGATTACTACATTAGTTTAATCATGTGAACACACAAAAACAGTAGGGTAAAATGTTGGTTTGTCTCCCAACAAGCGCTTTTCTTTAATGCCTTTTAGCTAGGCATGATGATTTCAATGATGCTCGCATAAAAGATAAGAATTGAAACATAAAGAGAGCATCATGAAGCATATTACTAACACATTTAAGTCTAACTCACTTCCTATGCATAGGGACTTTGTGAGCAAACAACTTATGGGAACGATAATTAATTAGCATAGGAAGGCAAAGCAAGCATAACTTCAAGATTTTAAGCACATAGAGAGGAAACTTGATATTATTGCAATTCCTACAAGCATATATCCCTCCCTCATAATAATTTTCAGTAGCATCAAGAATGAACTCAACCATATAACCATCACATAAATCATTCTTTTCATGATCTACTTGCATAGAAATTTTACTACTCTCCACATAAGCAAATTTATTCTCATCAATAGTAGTGGGAGCAAACTCAACAAAGTAACTATCATGTGAAGCATAATCCAATTGAAAATTAAAATCATGATGACAAATTTCATGGTTATCTTTATTCTTTATAGCATACATGTCATCACAATAATCATCATAGATAGCAACTTTGTTCTCATAATCAATTGGAACCTCTTCCGAAATAGTGGATTCATCACTAAATAAAGTCATGACCTCTCTAAATCCACTTTCATCAATATAATCATCATAAATAGGAGGCATGCTTTCATCATAGTAAATTTGCTCATCAAAACTTGGGGGATAAAACATATCATCTTCATCAAACATAGCATCCCCAAGCTTGTGGCTTTGCATATCATCAGCATCATGGGTATTCAAAGAATTCATACTAACAACATTGCAGTCATGCTCATCATTCACATATTTTATGCCAAGCATTGTATCTAATTCTCCTTCTAGCACTTGAGCCAATTTTCCTTCCCATCATTTTCACGAAAGACATTAAAAAGATGAAGCATATGAGGCACCCTTAATTCCATTTTTTGTAGTTTTCTTTTATAAACTAAACTAGTGATAAAACAAGAAACTAAAAGATTCGATTGCAAGATCTAAAGATATACCTTCAAGCACTCACCTCCCCAGCAACGGCGCTAGAAATTGCTTGATGTCTACTACACAACCTTCTTCTTGTAGACGTTGTTGGGCCTCCAAGTGCAGCGGTTTGTAGGACAATAGCAAATTTCCCTCAAGTGGATGACCTAAGGTTTATCAATCCGTGGGAGGCGTAGGATGAAGATGGTCTCTCTCAAACAACCCTACAACCAAATAACAAATAGTCTCTTGTGTCCCCAACACAACCAATACAATGGTAAATTGTATAGGTGCACTAGTTCGGCGAAGAGATGGTGATACAAGCGCAATATGGATGGTATATATATAGGTTTTTGTAATATGAAATTATAAAAACAGCAAGGTAGCAAGCGATAAATGTGAGCGTAAACGGTATTGCAATGCTAGGAAACAAGGCCTAGGGTTCATACTTTCACTAGTGCAAGTTCTCTCAACAATAATAACATAATTGGATCATATAACTATCCCACAACATGCAACAAAGAGTCACTCCAAAGTAACTAATAGCGGAGAACAAACGAGGAGATTATGGTAGGGTACGAAACCACCTCAAAGTTATCCTTTCTGATCGATCTATTCAAGAGTCCGTAGTAAAATAACATGAAGCTATTCTTTCCGTTCGATCTATCTTAGAGTTCGTACTAGAATAACACCTTAAGACACAAATCAACCAAAACCCTAATGTCACCTAGATACTCCAATGTCACCTCAAGTGTCCGCAGGTATGATTATACGATATGCATCACACAATCTCAGATTCATCTATTCAACCAACACAAAGAACTTCAAAGATCGCCCCAAAGTTTCTACCGGAGAGTCAAGACGAAAACGTGTGCCAACCCCTATGCATAAGTTCACAAGGTCACTGAACCCGCAGTTGATCACCAAAACATACATCAAGTAGATCACGTGAATATCCCATTGTCACCACAGATAAGCACATGCAAGACATACATCAAGTGTTCTCAAATCCTTAAAGACTCAATCCGATAAGATAACTTCAAAGGGAAAACTCAATCCATTACAAGAGAGTAGAGGGGGAGAAACATCACAAGATCCACCTATAATAGCAAAGCTCGCGATACATCAAGATCGTGCTGAATCAAGAACACGAGAGAGAGAGAGAGAGAGAGAGAGAGAGAGAGAGAGAGATAGAGAAAGATCAAACACATAGCTACTGGTACAAACCCTCAGCCCCAAGGGTGAACTACTCCCTCCTCGTCATGGAGAGCGCCGGGATGATGAAGATGGCCACCGGTGAGGGATCCCCCTTCCGGCAGGGTGCCGGAACAGGGTCCCGATTTGTTTTTCGTGGCTACAGAGGCTTGCGGTGGCGAAACTCCCGATCTAGGTTATTTTCTGGAGGTTTATGTATTTATAGGAATTTTTGGCGTAGGTCTCACGTCAGGGGGGTCTCCGAGTCGTCCACGAGATAGGGGGATGCGCCTAGGGGGGTAGGGCACGCCCCCCACCCTCGTGGACGGCCCGAGACTCTTCTGGCACAACTCTTTTACTCCGGGGGCTTCCTTTGGTCCATAAAAAATCATTAAAAATTGGCACGTCAATTGGACTCCGTTTGGTATTCCTTTTCTGCGATACTCAAAAACAAGGAAAAAACAGAAACTGTCACAGGGCTCTAGGTTAATAGAGTCCCAAAAAACATATAAAATAGCGTATAAATGCATATAAAACATCCTAGATGGATAATATAATAGCATGGAACAATCAAAAATTATAGATACGTTGGAGATGTATCAGTCCTTCGCACTTGGTGTCCTCGCCGTCTTGTCTGTTGGATGTAAATGTTCCGTGGCTTTCCTCCCAGTACCTGATCACACATAGTGTTTCCGCTTGAGGTAGCAACCATGTCTCATGTATATAAAGTGGTAGTTCGGAAAGGAGCGAGCTCACCTTAACTTCGATAGCCTTTGCTCGGGCTCTTGTCATAGGTCCAAGTGGTGTCGTGGGAGACTTAGGTAGGTACATGGGGATGACCTTGGGATGCTCCACATCAGATATCCATTAAGGAATGCAGTTTTGACATCCATTTGCCAAATTTCATAATCATAAAATGCGGCAATTGCTAACATGATTCGGACAGACTTAAGCATTGCTACGGGTGAGAATGTCTCATCGTAGTCAACTCCTTGAACTTGTCGAAAACCTTTCGCAACAAGTTGAGCTTTGTAGAAAGTAACATTACCGTCAGCGTCAGTCTTCTTCTTGAAGATCCATTTATTCTCTATTGCTTGCCGATCATCGGGCAAGTCAACCGAAGTCAACACTTTGCTCTCATACATGGATCCCATCTCAGATTTCATGGCCTCAAGCCATTTCGCAGAATCTGGGCTCATCATCGCTTCCTCATAGTTCGTAGGTTCATCATGGTCAAGTAATATGACCTCCAGAACAGGATTACCGTACACTCTGGTGTGGATCTTACTCTGGTTGACCTACGAGGTTCAATACTAACTTGATCTGAAGTTTCATGATCACCATCATTAGCTTCCTCACTGATTGGTGTAGGAATCACTGGAACTAATTTCTATGATGAACTACTTTCCAATTCGGGAGAAGGTACAATTACCTCATCAAGTTCTACTTTCCTCCCACTCACTTCTTTCGAGAGAAACTTCTTCTCTAGAAAGGATCCATTCTTAGCAACGAATATCTTGCATTCGGATCTGTGATAGAAGGTGTACCCAACAGTCTCCTTTGGGTATCCTATGAAGACACATTTCTCCGATTTGGGTTCGAGCTTATCAGGTTGAAGCTTTTTCACATAAGCATCGCAACCCCAAACATTAAGAAACAACAACTTGGGTTTCTTTCCCAAACCACAGTTCATATGGTGTCGTCTTAACGGATTTAGATGGTGCCCTATTTAACATGAATGCAGCTGTCTCTAAAGCATAACCCCAAAACAATAGCGGTAAATCAGTAAGAGACATCATAGATCGCACCATATCCAATAATGTACGGTTACGACATTCGGACACACCATTACGCTGTGGTGTTCCAGGTGGCCTGAGTTGCGAAACTATTCCACATTGTTTCAAATGAAGACCAAACTCATAACTCAAATATTCACCTCCACGATCAGATCGTAGAAACTTTATTTTCTTGTTATGATGATTTTCCACTTCACTCTGAAATTCTTTGAACTTTTCAAATGTTTCAGACTTATGCTTCATCAAGTAGATATACCCATATCTGCTCAAATCATCGGTGAAGGTCAGAAAATAACGATACCCGTCGCGAGCCTCAATACTCATCGGACCGCATACATCAGTATGTATTATTTCCAATAAGTCATTTGCTCGCTCCATTGTTCCGGAGAATGGAGTTTTAGTCATCTTGCCCATGAGGCATGGTTCGCAAGTATCAAGTGATTTATAATCAAGTGATTCCAAAAGTCCATCAGCATGGAGTTTCTTCGGCAAATTTGACAATTTTGACCTGGAAACGAAATAAATTCACAGACTGAACTGGGTGCGAAACTATTTCACACCCCTGACCCTTTTGTGTAGCGCCCGCCACGCCGGCGCCACACCCTACGGTGTAGCGCCTAGCTCCGGGGCGTTGCACCTCTGTCCACCGCGGCAGCCCATGGGCCCGCACCCAGCAGTGCAACGCCTCCGAGCTAGGCGCCGCACGTGTAATGTGCAGCGCCTAGCCGCTAGGCGCTACACGTGTAATGTGCAGCGCCTAGCCGCTAGGAGCTGCACTGTGACTTATCCAGCCACTTGGCTGGGCCCACCCCCCCCCCCCCACCACACACTCTCTCACTCTCTCCCCGAGCTTTGCCCCCTCTCCCACTCTCCCCCTCTCAAATCTTCTTCCAAATCTTGCAAATTTGAAGAATTTGTCCGTGGATTTCGAAGTCAAACCCTCCCTCAAGGTAATAATCTCCGATCCCCTTTTTTTGATCGAAGTAAAGTTCTCCCATTGCTCATTTGTTGGTAGTTTGGGGAAACCCTAGTTTTGTTTGGATCTAGAGATTTGCATGGAGATGTGAGATGTTTGTTTGCCAATTTCTATGATTAGGCTTTGTTAGTATGCTAGGGTTATTCTTATGGGTGTTCTTATGTTGGTGCTAGGGTTAGGTTTAGGGCTAGGGTTATGGTTAGGGTTATGGTTATGGTTAGGGTTAGGGTTATGGTTAGGGTTAGGGTTGTTGTTTCATATATATATTAGGGTTTGTATTCGGTGTTAATCCATGGATTAGTACTCATGGAAGCAATGTTACCTTGTGTTCATTGCTTATAGGGATGGGAAGAACATGTGTGTTTGTTCATCATGGGGACAAAGACGCCTTTTTGAAAGGCAATAAAGAACCGGACCCGGATGAGTTTGACATGGTGTTTGATAGTAGTCCTAGCTATGCGGAGCTCTTGCAACAAGTTAGGAAAGATTTGAATTGGATGGACCCTAGTGATATCATTGAGTTGGAGGGAAGGCATAATGTTGGTTTTGGAATGCACATCCGTTGGAAGACAATGCGTGTAAACTCGGAGCAACGTTGGGTTGCATACAAGGAGACGGTGGCCGAATCACTAGACAAGGCTCTTGAGTTATTTGCAACGAAGAAGGTTGATTCAAGTTTGCATTTGGACTTGAACCGGAACCCCTCCCCTTTGGTTGCTAGTAGCCCCCCATCCTTGAAGCGAGATGAAATTGTTGAACCTCTTTTGACCCAAGAAGTGAGGCCAACATTGAGCCCTTATAGAAACAACCAAGATGAATCTTTGCAAGAGGACAATGATGAGTATGCGGACGATGACAATGAAGTTGATCTCCATGACAACAATGTGGGTGATCTCGACAAATATCATTTGCAAGAGACAATGGACCATTCCATCCCTTTTTCCCGTGCATATGCATCGGACTCGGATGACGATGGTCCCGATGAACAAGTTTATGCGGAGGGGTTCACGGTGAAGGAGGCCGAAGCTTTCGAGAAGGTATTTGGTCGGGATCATCGGACTACATTGTTCAAGGATGTTAGTCTCGCGGATGAAGCCGTGGTAGATGGTGGCCAATGTGTACCTCTTGGGGTTAGGCCAAGCTCTCACCGTGATTTGGTAGACGACAAGAACCGGATTGCTAAAGGTTCTAAGTTCGACAGCTTGTTGGATTTGAAGATGTGGCTCGACAACTACTCGGTTACGCATTATCGTCCACACAAGGTGGTGCACTCGGACGTCAATGTGCGCTACACGGTTGCATGTGCATGTGAAGATGAAAAGGAGGTCCAACTTGGACTTACAAGAGGCCGTGGTGGTGGTAGAGGTCGTGGAAAGGAGGTCCAACAAGGAGTGGCAAGACGCCGTGGCGGTTGTCCATGGATTGTGCGTGCAAGACCATGGAAAGGAGGTCCTACTTGGCATGTAGTGAGTTGTGTGCCAACTCACATGTGCCAACGCAAAAGGGTGGATGGCAAGATTGTGTCTGAAGACCACAAACAACTCACGTCCGAGTTCATCGCTTACAGGCTCTCCAACTCAATATCCACACTTCCAACAATGAGCGTCCAACATGTCATTGACCTTGTGAAAGCCATCTTTCATTACAAGGTGAAATACGGCAAGGCATGGAAGGCGAAGCAAGCCGCATTTAAGATGTTGTATGGTACATGGGAGGAAGCATACAACTGAATCCCTAGGTTGTTGTTAGCCATGGCCGCGACAAACCCGGGCATGGTTCATGTGGTCGAGCCTCATGGGCACCGCCGCCCTGTTTTTCTGTAACTGCCAATGGGGAGGGTGGGGGAGGAGAGGGCTGGCGCGTTTGCAGATAAGTCACAGTGCAGCGCCTAGCCGCTAGGCGCTGCACATTACATGTGGAGAGCCTAGCCGCTAGGCGCTGCACATTACAGGTGCAGCGCCTAGCTCGGAGGCGTTGCACTGCTGGGTGCGGGCCCATGGGCTGCCACGGTGGACAGAGGTGCAACGCCCCCGAGCTAGGCGCTGCACCGTAGGGTGTGGCGCCGGCGTGGCGGGCGCTACACAAAAGGGTTAGGGGTGTGAACTAGTTTCGCACCCAGTTCATTCTGTGAATTTATTTCGTTTCCAGGTCAAAATTGTCAAATTTGCCAGTTTCTTCATGCGCTTTAGACCAATATGACCTAAATGGCAGTGCCACAAATAAGTTGCACTATCATTATTAACCTTGCATCTTTTGGCTTCAATATTATGAATATGTGTATCACTACAATCAAGATTCAACAAGAATAGACCGCTCATCAAGGGTGCATGACCATAAAAGATATTACTCATATAAATAGAACAACCATTATTCTCTGATTTAAATGAATAACCGTCTCGCATCAAACAAGATCCAGATATAATGTTCATGCTCAACGCTGGCACCAAATAACAATTATTTAGGTCTAAAACTAATCCCGACGATAGATGTAGAGGTAGTGTGCCGACGGCGATCACATCGACTTTGGAACCATTTCCCACGTGCATCATCACCTCGTCCTTAGCCAATCTTCGCTTAATCTGTAGCCCCTGTTTCAAGTTGCAAATATGAGCAACAGAACTAGTATCAAATACGCAGGCGCTACTACGAGCATTAGTAAGGTACACATCAATAACATGTATATCAAATATACCTTTCATTTTGCCACCCTTCTTATCTGCCAAATACTTGGGGCAGTTCCGCTTCCAGTGACCAGTCCCTTTGCAGTAGAAGCACTCAGTCTCAGGCTTAGGTCCAGACTTGGGCTTCTTCACTTGAGCAGCAACTTCCTTGTCGTTCTTCTTGAAGTTCGCCTTCTTCCCTTTGCCCTTTTTCTTGAAACTAGTGGTCTTGTTAACCATCAACACTTGATGCTCCTTCTTGATTTCTACCTCCGCAGCTTTCAGCATCGCGAAGAGCTCGGGAATTGTCTTATCCATCCCTTGCATATTATAGTTCATCACGAAGCTTTTGTAGCTTGGTGGCAATGATTGAAGAACTCTGTCAATGACACTATATCAGGAAGATTAACTCCCAGTTGAGTCAAGTGGTTGTGGTACCCAGACATTCTGAGTATATGTTCACTGACAGAACTATTCTCCTCCATTCTGTAGATATAGAACTTATTGGAGACTTCATATCTCTCAATCCATGCATTTGCTTGAAATATTAACTTCAACTCCTAGAACATCTCATATGCTCCATGACGTTCAAAACGTCATTGAAGTCCCGATTCTAAACCGTAAAACATGGCACACTGAACTATCGAGTAGTCATCAACACGCGACTGCCAGGCATTCACAATGTCTGCAGTTGCTAGCGCGGGTGGTACACCTAGCGGTGCTTCCAGGACGTAATTCTTCTGTGCAGCAATGAGGATAATCCTCAAGTTACGGACCCAGTCCGTGTAATTGCTACCATCGTCTTTCAACTTTAGTAACGCGGTTGATGTAGTCAAATGTCTTCGTGATCCAACCGATCCAAGAGCACCGAACGTACGGCACCTCCGCGTTCAGCACACGTTCAGCTCGATGACGTCCCTCGGGCTCTTGATCCAGTTGAGGATGAGGGAGAGTTCCGTCAGCATGACGGCGTGGTGACGGTGATGATGAAGTTGCCAGCGCAGGGCTTCGCCTAAGCACTACGATGATATGATTGAGGTGTGTAACTATGGAGGGGGGCACCGCACATGGCTAAGACAATTGATCTTGTGTGTTCTAGGGTGCCCCCCTGCCCCCGTATATAAAGGAGGGGAGGGGTAGGCCGGCCGGCCCCTGTAGGGCGTGCCAAGGTGAGGAGTCCTACTAGGACTCCAAGGCCTAGTAGGATTCCACTTGGTGGAAGGGGGAAGGAGGAAGGGAGAGGGAGAAGGGAAGGAAAGGAAAGGGGGGGTGCCGCCCCCTTCCCCTAGTCCAATTCATACCCAAGGGGAGGCGCGGCCAGCCCCTTTCGGCCCTTCTCTCTCCCCACTAAGGCCCATTAGTTCCCCCGGGGGGTTCCGATAACCCTCCGGCACTCCGATAGTTCCCCGGTACCTCTCGGAACTCATCCGGTGTCCGAATAACATCGTCCAATATATCAATCTTTATTTCTCGACCATTTCGAGACTCCTCGTCATGTCCGTGATCTCATCCGGGACTCCGAACGAACTTTGGTCATCAAATCACATAAACTCATAATACAAATCGTCATCGAACGTTAAGCGTGCGGACCCTACGGGTTCGAGAACTATGTAGACATGACTGAGACACATCTCCGGTCAATAACCAATAGCGGAACCTAGATGCTCATATTGGCTCCTACATATTCTACGAAGATCTTTATCGGTCAAACCGCATAACAACATACGTTGTTCCCTTTGTCAACGGTATGTTACTTGCCCGAGATTCGATCGTCGGTATCATCATACCTAGTTCAATCTTGTTACCGGCAAGTCTCTTTACTCGTTCCGTAATACATCATCCCGCAACTAACTCATTATTCACATTGCTTGCAAGGCTTATAGTGATGTGCATTACCGAGAGGGCCTAGAGATACCTCTCCGATACACGGAGTGACAAATCCTAATCTCGATCTATGCCAACTCAACAAACACCATCGGAGACACCTGTAGAGCATCTTTATAATCACCCAGTTACGTTGTGACGTTTGATAGCACACAAGGTGTTCCTCCGGTATTCGGGAGTTGCATAATCTCATAGTCAGCGGAACATGTATAATTCATGAAGAAAGCAATAGCAATAAAACTTAACGATCATTAATGCTAAGCTAACGGATGGGTCTTGTCCATCACATCATTCTCTAATGATGTGATCCCATTCATCAAATGACAACACATGTCCATGGCTAGGAAACTTAACCATCTTTGTTTAACGAGCTAGTCAAGTAGAGACATACTAGGGACACTTTGTTTGTCTATGTATTCACACATGTACTAAGTTTCCGGTTATTACAATTCTAGCATGAATAATAAACATTTATCATGATATAAGGAAATATAAATAACAACTTTATTATTGCCTCTAGGGCATATTTCCTTCATCGCGCACACCCAACAGGGACGGCACGCGCACTACACTACGCCGGGGACTGCGCTGCCGCCACGGTGTAGCCTCACAGCTGGAGCTGTCCTCTGATGACGGCGGAGTGGCTGAGCGACGACGACAGACCGGTGACATTGGCGATTTTGGGAGAAGCAGGCAAGATAAGCTACAGGGAGGGAGGGGAAAATGCGACGCAGGACTCGCCGGCCGTGAGGGTTTATATAGCAGGCTGGTAAGCATTGGGATTTTGGGGGATTTCACCGAGTCAGGCGGGAAGCTTGCGCGGGAACGGGCTCGCCGATGATTCATTGGCGCCACCATTTGGCCAAAAGAATGCCCCCGCGCGCTACGCAAGCTTGCGCTGTAAGCCGTCTGCGGCAGCGGGGTGACAAGACGTGCGAGAGGAGGATGAAAGGCCACGTAAACATACGGTTAATAAAAAAACGTTTGCGATTTAATTACCTACTATACCCCCGTCCTGGTTTATAAGTATGATTTAACTAATAAAATACGAATGCATGTCGCCAAAGATTATATAGTTGGATTCGTATTTGAACATAGTTTCCAATTATATAATTTTTATAACATGCATTAAAATTTTGTTGGTTAAATTTGAGGGCATAGTATGGCACAGAATATAAAGGGGACTATAGACTAGACGGAGGTAGTAGCACACGGCCGCTCTCTATGCAGCGACACAACTGTCGTCCGGCTTGTAGGCGACCATTTCCTGCGTGTTCAACTGCTCTATGCGTGTGGTTGCTTGTGGTTCAAGCGGTCGCGGCGCGCGCTCTGCTCTCGCATCCCTCCGGGTGCTCTGCCCTCGTCCCCCCACGCGCGCTGCCAGTGTTTGGGGCCGGCGCACGATCACGCACGTTCGTGTGCATGCAGTTGCGCTGGGCGCGGCGTGACAATGCAGTTACCCGCTGCAAAAACTGCCATGCGGACGGGCAGAGAATCCAGGCCGCCCGGCCCCCATTTATTCCTGCGGCCATTTACCTTCATCTCTCGCGTCACACGACACAATAAGCACACCCACGATGACACATATAGAGAGGACATCCAGCGGTTCCAATGGTGATCCCAGTGGCTCCAATGGCGCTCCCAGCGGCTGACGACGACAACGGCGGGCAGTTCACCACGCATCATGTAGTGGACACCCACGTGAGGGGGAAGGCCCTCTCGGTGGTGTACACGAACGACCCGGTCTCGGTGGAGAGCTCCATCCAAACTATGGAGCAGTTCCTTGCCGAGGACAAGTACCAAGTGGCCGGCTTTGACCTCGAGTACACCATCGGTCATGCCGGGCACGATTAGAAGGTTGCCGTTGCCCAGTTGTGCGTGCGACATGACGTCCTCGTCTACCACTACCACCTTGCCACAAGGCCTTGCGAGCATTTCTCCAGGTTTGTCAACAGCTCCGACTACAGTTTCGCTACGGTGGACACCACCAACGATCTAAAAGCGCTCAAGGTTTTGGGCTTGAAATGCCCGAATCTTGTCAACATCCAGCACCACTATAAGGTCTGGGGCAGCGACAAAAACAAACTAAACTCCCTGGTTGACCTCGTCTCGGCCATCATCGACCCCTACTACATGAAGATGAAGAATGAGAGCAAGAAGGACAAGAACGCCTGGCACAGTGTGTGGAATGAGAGACTGGATGAACAACATGTCAAGTACACGGCTAAGGACGCGTACACAAGCTACGAGATGGACAGGCGGATCGTTGACATGAGGAAGTGTCTTCTTCCTTCCCCAGATGAGGGATCGAGCCACAGAGCAGTGGCGGGAGCGTCACAAGAAGTAGATGACTAGACGATCGTTTCTCCTACTTTAGAATGCATGCAATTGTTTATTGAGAGGTATGCGAATGATCTATATAGTCACTTATGTAATTATACGTTTATTTCAGTTATATATATATATATACATGTTATTCTTCTGTAGACAGAGAAAATCACACGACTTATTAGCAGCACTCGTCTGTGTTATTATTAGTCTTCGCACACATTTCTGATTACGGACATGTTTGCCGCGTATCACACACATCTTGTTTAGTTGAACCGTTTTCCATTGTGTTGCCTAATCACACACAGTTCATCCTAGTGAACCGTATGCTGTATATCGCACACATCTTCATCTAGCTGCCCGTTTCTTTTGTTCCTCCTCATCGCAAACAGTTAATTGAACTGAACCGTATGCCCAGCATCGCACGCGCAACTAAAATCTGAACCGTGTTTGATGCATCCGTCATCGCAAACATTTTGCACCTTTTTTGACGGTTCCTTTACACCACCGTTTGCGATTATGGCATCGCACACAGTTTCGTCGAAGGGTCACTGATCGTAGTGTCGCGTTTGGACCATCCTGCAGTAGTGATTGCCTTAGCGAAGGAATCCAGATTTCATAAGAGAACCAAACACATCAAGAGACGCTTCAGTTCCATCCGCGATCAAGTCAAGGAGGGAGACATAAGATTTGCAAAATACATACGGATCTGAATGTTGCAGACCCGTTGACTAAGCCTCTTTCATGAGCAAAACATGATCAACACCAAGACTCCGTGGGTGTTAGAATCATTACAATGTAATCTAGATTATTGACTCTAGTGCAAGTGGGAGACTGAAGGAAATATGCCTTAGAAGCAATAATAAAGTTGTTATTTATATTTTCTTATATCGTGATAAATGTTTATTATTCATGCTAGAATTGTATTAACCAGAAACTTAGTACATGTGTGAATACATAGACAAAACAGAGTGTCCTAGTATGCCTCTACTTGACTAGCTCGTTAATCAAAGATGGTTAAGTTTCCTGACCATAGACATGTGTTGTCATTTGATGAACGGGATCACATCATTAGAGAATGATGTGATGACCAAGACCCATCCGTTAGCTTAGCATAATGATCGTTAAGTTTTATTGCTATTGCTTTCTTCATGACTTATACATATTCCTCTGACTATGAGATTATGCAACTCCCGAATACCGGAGGAACACCTTGTGTGCTATCAAACGTCACAACGTAACTGGGTGATTATAAAGATGATCTATAGGTGTCTCCGAAGGTGTTTGTTGGGTTGGCATAGATCAAGATTAGGATTTGTCACTCCGAGTATCGGAGAGGTATGTCTGGGCCCTCTCGGTAATGCACATCACTATAAGCCTTGCAAGCAATGTGACTAATGAGTTAGTTGCGGGATGATGCATTACGGAACGAGTAAAGAGACTTGCTGGTAACGAGATTGAACTAGGTATGATGATACCGACGATCGAATCTCAGGCAAGTAACATACCAATGACAAAGGGAATGACGTATGTTGTTATGCGGTTTGACCGATAAAGATCTTCGTAGAATATGTAGGAACCAATATGAGCATCCAGGTTCCGCTATTGGTTATGGACCAGAGATGTGTCTCAGTCATGTCTACATAGTTCTCGAACCCGTAGGGTCTGCACGCTTAACGTTCGATGATGATTTGTATTATGAGTTGTGTGTTTTGGTGACTGAAGTTTGTTTGGAGACCCGGATGAGATCACAGACATGAAGAGGAGTCTCGAAATGGTCGAGAGGTAAAGATTGATATATTGGAAGGTTATATACGGACACCGGAATGGTTCCGAAGAAGTTCGGGGATTTTTCGGAGTACCGGGAGGTTACCGGACCCCCCCCCCCCGGGAAAGTTAATGGGCCTCATGGGCCATAGTGGAGAGAGGGAGGCAGGCCACAAGAGGTGGCGCGCGCCCCCTGCCCAATCCGAATTGGGCAAGGGGTGGGGGCGCGGCCCCCCTTTCCTTTTCCCTCTCCCCCTCTTTCCCCTTTCCCCCTCTCCGTTGGAAGGAAGGAGGGAGCCGACTAGGACTATGAGTCCTAGTGGGACTCCCCCCACTTGGCGCGCCCCCTAGGGCCGGCCGGCCTCCCCCCTCCTCCTTTATATACGGGGGCAGGGGGCACCCCAAAGGCACATCAATTGTTCTCTTAGCCGTGTGCGGTGCCCCCCTCCACAGTTTACTCCTCCGGTCATAGCGTCGTAGTGCTTAGGCGAAGCCCTGCGCATATCACATCACCATCACCGTCACCACGCTGTCGTGCTGACGGAACTCTCCTTCGACCCTCTACTGGATCAATAGTTCGAGGGACGTCATCGAGCTGAACGTGTGCTGAACACGGAGGTGCCATACGTTTGGTACTTGTATCGGTTGGATCGTGAAGACGTTCGACTACATCAACCGCGTTAACCTAACGCTTCCGCTTTTGGTCTACGGAGGTACGTGGACACACTCTCCCCCTCTCGTTGCTATGCATCTCCTAGATAGATCTTGCGTGATCGTAGGAATTTTTTTGAAATTGCATGCTACGTTCCCTAACATGGGGACGACCAGAAGCAGTCAAAGGCGGGGCTATGACGAGTGAGGGGAGGCGAGGCGAGAAGAGCTGCGAGACGAGGGGGTCACGCCAAACTATTTTTCTAGAAGACATTTCCTTAGACTACGGAGGCACGTGTGGTGACTTTGTCAATCTCAAGATGTTGTGTCGGCTCAGTCTCTCGGAGATACTCACAGGGGGTAGTGTGTGTGTGCATTCATAGGGGGAGGGTTTGAATTGGTCAAATTTCGTATCTTGGTCGGATGTATGATAAAAAAAAGACAACGATGCGCCCTTGACATCGACATCATTTGTCCCGGAATCACTCATCATACTATCGAGAAACAATTCATTGTTGAGGGTCGACCCCTCTGACAAAATCATTGCTAAATTACAAACATTGCATATTTTCCACGGTCAACCCGCATTCAATCAAAGAAAAAACGAACACAAGGCAAATGATGAATTTCTTTTACCTCATCGCCATTTATGGTCCAGTGTAGGATAGGGAAGGCTCCCTAGTTCCACCTATCGTTGGGACGAAGCGAGGAGGGGCAAAGGTGTGGCCTTTCCCTGTCTTCTTCTTCGGCCCTGTCGATGTGGATCGTTGTGGTCTTGACGGGGCAAGCCGCCGCCTGCACGCGACGACATAGGCTTTTCCACCTCCGCGTCAAGCTCTTATTAGACAGGGTGGACGAGGTGCTGACCAAGGCGGTGGCGGCCGATTGTCGGAGGCATAACAACCGTTGAACTCGTCGGATCCTACTCCAAACTGATGGAATCATACGCAGAGGTCAAAGGCGTTGTCCATGCCGTTGTCGGAGGGAGTGGAGACGGCCAAAAGCGGTCAAAGGCGGCGCTACAAGCAGTGAGGGGAGGCAGCAGGCAACGGTGCAGGCGAGAAGAGCAACGAGAGGAGGATGGTCACGCATAATTGTTTTTTCGAAGGAGACGTTCCCATAGAGCAACAAGAGGCGCCTGTGGTAATTCCGTCAATCTTAAATTGTTATGCGGGCTCAAGCTTCCGAAAATGCTCATAGGGATAAGGTTTGTGTGTGTGCCCGTCATAGGGTAAATGTATATGGGCATGTGTAAGCGTCTGTTTCTGTACTGTGTTGTGTTTAGAGGGGAAAAAAAGTCAAACTCGGTGCACCCACCGAATATTTGTTCCGGCCGGGTCCGCCCACCGCTTCACGAGTGTGACGCAAGAGGCCGTGACGTGCCGAAACCGAGACAAGGAACGCGCCGCTCACCGTGCCACCACGAACAAAACTGGTACTACGAAACTCGCGAACGCGCCGCCCGCGATTTTTTTGGTCTCCAAAATTCGCAATTCGCCGTTGCTCTCTCGCTCGCTAGGGTTTCGTTTCCAAACTCCGCTCGGTCTCGTATTTAAACCGGACTCCCCTCCCGATTCGATTTCCTACTCCGGCTTCTGCGCCGTCACCCTTCTCACCCACACACACCCAAACATACATTTTTAATCTTCTTCGCAAACAAAAAAGAGAATTCCCATCATCAGAAATCAAATCCACCGAACCGAGCGAGAAGGAGGAGCCGCCCTCCTCTCTGCCCGCCGGGTCCCCCGTCCCGTCCCTGCCTCTCGACGAAAACGAGGTGAGCGCCACCCCCCTCCTCCTCTCCGCCCGCTGCTCTCTACTTGCGCGCAAAAATTGGGCGACGCGTTCAAAACCGCCCGCGCGATTCTCGCCTGGTTCGCTCGCCGCCGCCGGCCGCCGTCGCCGAAGAAGTCCCGTAACTTCCGTTGGGTTTGGTTGGGTTTGGTTCGGGACACTTGCTTCGGGACGAAAGGCCTCTTTTTCTACATACAGGGGAAGACAGAGATACCGGCCGGCGTCTTCGAGCACCGGCGCGAATCGGCGGCGGCCCGCGGGGGTTCCGGGGCTCCTATCCGGAGGGTCCTGGACCGATGGCGATCGCGTAGGCTCCGCCGCCACGCCCGGCGGCGCCCCTTTGGGTGGGTGCATTGGTTCAATCTGCCTGGGGTTTGGGTGCGCTTCTCCGTGGGTTGGTTGGTTGGTTGGTTGCCGTTCCCAGGTTGGACTCCGATTTGTTTCGCGTGTGCGCTCTACACATACATACACGGGTTGGAATCGTCGTTTCCTGTGCGCTCTACACATACGCGGGTTGGAACCTCCGTTTCCTCCCCGTGATTGGAAGCGGCGCCGCACATTGCCACGTTCGTGTTCCCGTGCCGCGAGGTCTTGTTCTTGGGGGTAAATGCTTGATCGAGTTTTGTGCTTGCTAGTATGCAGGTTTAAGTAGAATCTCCCTGTGATGATTGGAGAGTGTTCTTCCCATTATTGTTTAGCATTGGTTCGACATGATTACTGTTTATCTTCAGTGTTATGACTGATTAAGCATCAGCTTTATAAACGGTAAACGGCGATTAACTCGCACAATGGCGCGAAAGCGGAGCGCTACTCCTTTTTTCTTGAGAGATGCTTTGCTTGATCAAGTTTGGCTTGGTCTGTAGTTCGCTGTATTTGGGTGGGATCTCTCTGACATGATTGGAGAGTGTTCTGCCTATTACTGTTACAATTGCTTGGGCATGATTACTGTTTAGCTTATAGTTTATAATTGAGAGTGCTAGAATGCAAGGGTTCAGATTAAGTATCAATTTTGGGAACAACAAGCCGATATTAACTAACCCAATGGCCTACACCAAAGCGCTGATCCTTCTGCATGCTGTGAGTTGTTCAGGACATTTTGAACGACAATCAACATTGCCTCGTGTGTAGTTTTCGTACTAGAATCCCTCTAGGATGATTGGAGAGTGTGCTGCTCTTTATTGTTTAGCATGGCTTTGATACGATTACTGTCTAGATTTCCGTAATGATTGAAACTAGTTAAATTGGACTAGGTGTTTAAGGGTACAGATCAAGTATGAACTACTGGAATAGTAAGCAATCAACCATTGACTCACTAGATGGCGCAAAATGTGGCTTCTTTTGATTTGTTTGATTAATTTTATTCAGTAACACAAAGGTGCAAGTGTTGAGACCTGCTAGTGTCTCATGAAATGTGTAGTTTTGTGTGAATACTGGATTTGGCGGGATCGAGATAACTGCACGTGCAGGGTTATTAAACATTTCAGGCAGTTTAATCAATGGTCATAGTCTTGAGAAAACATAGTAGCTGATGATGAATTCAACTACTGGGACATCATAGCTGTTAAAGATAATAATTACTGTGAAACCTAAACATAAATGCTAATGCTGAAGAGTTTCTTGTACTAGTTGTAGTCTAATTTGCTTCTTTTGGAATGCGTGCAAGGATGGTAATATTTTCCCTTAAATAATGCAGTATACCGAATACTCGTTAAAGACCTTACTGTTTGGGAACATAATAACCAAGTCTAGTTTTCTAGTAGCATGTTTGATTCTTTTAATTAGGATGTGGTTGGCCTTTGACGTGTTAGTCGTCCCCTTGTTTTCTTCTTGTGGAATGCTTTTGTTTGCAATCATGCGTCATCTCTCTTCGATTTTGTTCCAGTTAAATGTTTACTATATGAATATGGAATTGGCGCCATTGAGTCGAGTGCACAGGCAGTGTACCCAACATTTTGTGCACTCCCTCAATGAAGTATTTGAAAATTTGATACTATGGTACCTTATCACAATACTTACTTGAATGTTATGATTGATTTATGAAACAAGGCTGACAAAATATTCTACAGGTTCGTTTCCTCCCCGTGATTAGAAGCAGCAGCTGCACATTGCCGCACTCGTGTTTCGGTGCCGTGAGTTGTTATTGTGGGAAACGCTTGATCAGGTTTGTCTTGCTACTATGTAGGTTTAAGTAGAATCTCCCTGTGCTTATTGGAGAGTGTTCTTCGCAATATTGTTTAGCATTGGTTCGACATGATTGCTGTTTATCTTCAGTTCTATGATCGATTAAGCATCAGCTTTGGGAACAGCAAGAGGCAATTAACTTGCTGGATGGTGCGAAAGTGAAACGCCACTCCTTTTGTTTTTTGTTTTTTTTGGGGGGTGGGGTGGGTGGGGGGGATGCTTTGCTTGATCAGTTTGTCTAGGTCTACAGTTTGCTGTTTTGGGGTGGGATCTCTCTGCCATGATTGGAAAGTGTTCTGCTCATCTACTGTTTAGCATTGCTTGGGAAAGATTATTTATTTTTTAGCTTTAGTTCATAATTTGGCAGTACTGGACTACTAGGGCTGCTAGGGTCTAGATTAAGTATCAACTTTGGGGAAACAGCAGTCAGATATTAACTCGCCCAACAGTGTGTACGCCAAACACTAATCCTTTTGCATGCTGTGAGTTGCTGGAGACATTTTGATCAACTTTGCCTCGCTATTGTAGTTTTTGTATCTAGCTAAAATCTCTCTAGGCTGATTGGAGAGTATGCTGCTCTTTATTGTTTAGCATGGCTTTCGTATTGATTACTGTCTAGATTTCTGTAATGGTTGAAACTAGTTAATTTGGACTAGGGACTTAAAGGTACAGATCAAGTATGAACCCTTGAAATAGTAAGCAGTCAACCATAAACTCACTCCATGGTCCGAATGCGGCTTCTTTCAGATTGATTGTTTATTTTTATTCAATTGCACATGCTGGAATTGTGGAAGCGCATATTCGTGAATGACCTTACTACTTGGAATTTAGTAACCGCATCCAGTTTTCTAGTAGCATGTCCAATTCTTTTGATTAGGACGTGGTTGTAAACTAAACATAGCACTTCATGCATGGATTTTGATGTGTTAGTAGTGCCCTTGTTTTCTTCTGTTTGAATGCTGCTGTACCCAATCATGTGTTATCTCTCTTTGCTTTTGTTTCAATAAAATGTGTTATATGGATATGGATTTGGTACCATAGAGACGAGTGCACGGGCAGTGTACTCCACATTTTGTGCACTCCCTCAATGAAGTATTTTAAAATTTGATACGATGGCAGCTTATCACAATACTTATTTGAACGTTATGACTGATTTATGAAACAAGGCTGACACAGTATTTTCTACAGATATGGAGTGCAACAAAGATGAAGCGATCAGATCAAAGGAGATGGCTGAAAGGAAGTACAAGGTGAACGATTTTGCGGGCGCAAGGAAGTTTGCCTTGAAAGCAAAGGGTCTTTTCGATCTTGAGGGCATCGATCAGATGATTGTAGCCTTGGATGTCCACCTAAGGTCACTGAAAAAGTTTGAAGGGGAGAATGACTGGTATGGCATCCTAGAAGTATCAACCTGGGCTGATGAGGAGACTATCAGGAAGCAGTACAAGAAGCTGGCCTTACAAACTCATCCAGACAAGAACAGTTTCGTTGGTGCTGATAGTGCTTTCAATCTCATCTCAGATGCTTGGAATGTATTGTCTGACAAAAACAAGAGAATACTTCATGATCAGAGGAGGCATATGAGCTCTTTACGAGTCCTTCAGAACAACTCCCAAGTAAGTGTTGATAACACTTCCAGTTCATCCATGCCAAGTATGAATGGCTTCTGCAGGCAAAATACTGGTCCAGCCTCACCTCCCAATGTGCCTCCTCCAAATATCCCAAAGCTAAGCACATTTTGGACAGTCTGCATTTCTTGTCGCATGAACTTTGAGTACCCAAGGCAATACGTGAACCAATATATGATATGCCCAGAGTGCCATAAACCTTTTAAGGCTGAAGAAGTTCCTCCTCCGCCTACTTCAAGTCACACCTACCAACCAAAGTCAATGGATACTAATACTAGTAGGGGTCGCACAGCATGTCCTGGTGAGGGAATGGCAGGAACAGGAGTGGCTAGTGGTAGCCGGAATCATCATAATCCTATGCAGCAGCGGTGCTCTTTTCAGGGATCTGCAGGTGGTGCACACACTTTTTCACATTCAGTGCAACAGACACATGGTACTGTTTCAGGCTCTTCCGGATCATCAATCCCTAGAAAAGCTGCAGCAACGAAGGAAAAGGAAGCCGCAAAGAAGCGATACAAGAAAGTGGCGCCGCAGTCAACAAGCTCTGGCCTTGATGGTGACTCAAGTTCACAGAACAAAGCCAAAATGAAGGCTCGCTCCACTGACCGGGCATCGGGAGCGAAGAGGCGCAAGGAAACTTCTAATTGTCCTGTATCTGCAGGGAGCAGCTTCATCAAGGAGATGGAGAAGTTGGATATGCGAAACTTACTAATTAACAAGATGAAACTCCAACTTCGGGACAAATTAGAGGAGTTCAACAGGAAGAAGGCTGATATGGAGAATGGACGAAAGATGCAGACTAGTCAGAGAACAAACAAAGCGGCCACATGCAGCACAGCAGTTGATGCCAAGAAAATGAAGAGGACACAACGAAGTAGTTCAGTTCATCCAGAAGAAGATAATGGGAAGAAACTGACCAGTGAAAGAAAGAGGGCAGAGAAGAGGAAGCATGCCGGTTCAGAAGAAATGGGGTCATGGGAGTGGAAGAAACCTGAAATACGGCTTTTTTACACC
Organism: Triticum aestivum; assembly: GCF_018294505.1. Taxonomy (NCBI): domain Eukaryota; kingdom Viridiplantae; phylum Streptophyta; class Magnoliopsida; order Poales; family Poaceae; genus Triticum; species Triticum aestivum. The sequence continues at coordinate 542,950,042 of NC_057802.1, forward strand.
AGGAGAAGCCGCAGGGAACAAGAGCCATCTCCCGATGAAATGCTTGTCCCTGATGCAGATTTCTATGCCTTTGGTGATCATTCTGGGAACTCTTTCCAGAAGGATCAAGTGTGGGCCACATATGATGAAGAAGATGGCATGCCTCGCTACTATGCTTTGATCCAGACAGTGCACTCCAGACGCCCTTTTAAGGTTACATTTGCATTCCTCAAGGCGGATAATCCCGACGAGTTTGGGGCTTCAGACTGGCTCTCATGTGGATTCTCCAAGACCTGTGGCGATTTCAAGCCTGGTGCATCCGAAGATGCTGACGAGCTGAATAAATTCTCTCATCTTGTCGCATGTCAGAAAGGTCCAGGTAGAAGAATCATCAGAATTCTTCCACGGAAAGGTGATATCTGGGCCCTGTACCAGAACTGGTCTGCCGACTGGGATGAACTTGTACCTGATGAGACAATGTACAAGTATGACTTGGTGCAGGTTCTTGACAGCTACAGCCCAAGTGAAGGCCTTTCTGTCATGCCCATTGAGAAAGTCCCTGGCTTTGTGTCTGTGTTCAAGCCACTTTCTGACCCAGCAAAGAGCAGGAGGATTCCAGAGGAGGAAATGACGCGGTTTTCGCACCAGGTGCCGTTTCATATCCTTACTGGTGAAGAAGCTCACAATTCCCCCAAGGGATGCTATGAATTGGATCCAGGCTCAACTCCAAAGGAACTTCTTCAAGTAGTCTGATGATGCTACATGCGCTTGTTCTGTGCTCCTGCTTCACTGTTTTTCCTTCTTTCACTTGTTTCAACCTGGAGTTAGTTGGGTGGTACGGTTTGTCTAGTGCTGTACCATATGTTCCCAGGTTGTGCTGGTGACCTGTAGTATACTCCCCATGTATACCCCCATGTTGTGTTATGTAGCAGCATCCTTGTTTAAGGTTTAACATAGCTGGGTTTTTGAACAATGAAATATACCTGGGTTAAAGTGTTCTTTTGCGGAGAAAAATGTACTCAACTCCCTGAACATGCCTGTTGGACTAGTTAAATATGATATTTCATGGTTTCTTTATGGTTGCAGCCAAGCATGTCGCTGTGTTGTTTCTTGGAATGGACAAATTGATCTGGACACTTCTCTTGGCTCAGCTTTCAGGTAAATCGTTTTGTCTTACTGCCACTCAAGACATTTGGCTTTGTTAGACCTTTTTAATATGTTACCTTATCAAAGTTTTGTTGCACCTGTGAAAATTCTATGCGTCTATTTAGCCTTATTGATCAAACCAGATGATGATATGAAATGATTTACTAGGTTTCTAGAACTCTGATCTGGCACCTATATTTAGAAACGGAGGGAGTATATATACCAGATCCCTTTCGTGCCGCACCGCACTATATATCGCGCCCAAGCAGGATTCAAAAGGGAGCAGCGGCGGCGAGAGGCCCGGCGCCGACCGCAACCCTAGCCCGAATCAGCACCCGCCGGCCGACGCTTCCGGAGGGGGCTGCTGCGGTGGCCGAGGCCGACGACGAGACGCGGAGCGGCACCTGTTCACGGCCCTCAGCCAGGTCCACGCCGACCTCCAGGAGCAGGCAAGTTGGCTAGATCTCGCGGCCCTGGTCGTTTTGTCCCCGTCCCTAGGGTTCCGAGGTGCGCGACTGATATCCTGATGTTTTTAATTTTTTTTTTTGAGGGTGCGACCAATATATAACACCCCTTTTGGATCGATGTAGGAGAGGGCGTACATGATGCTGCGGATGAGCGGAGGCGGCGAGGGCAGTGATTATGGGAGCTCGGAGGCCGGGAACGACGAGCACGAGCATGAGGAGCTGGGGCACCACCACCGCGTCCACCACCAGGAGCACCCGGGTGTTGTCCATGGTGATGGGGACGATGATCTCAAGGCTGAGGGTGAGGGCTACATGCGAGGATGAAGGCGAGGACGAGCTCTGCGAGGCTTTGAAGAGGAGGGGTTCGATTAGGATGAGGAGGTGCAGGACATGGAGCCAGCGCTAGACCCTGCAGAGTACATGTTGTCACATGGCTTATGGCCCTCGCTGGGATCAGCGTTTGTGAGTATGTTTTGGTTTTTAGCTCATTTCACATTTAGCGTGGTTTGCTCATGTGCAGTTTTGCTTTTGCTTTGTAGGGCGGGCAGAGGAGCATGTTAAGGATCACATAAACGCTGCGCAGGTAGTGATTTATGTTTCCTTTTCTTGGATGGATTTAATTTTTGTATTTGAAGTTTGAAGTTGGGAGCACTCAAGTTCTGATTAAATGACCTTGGACCGATAGCAATGCTTATTTTTGTTAATGCGTGTGACATACAGTGTAGTAGGAGGGATTTATTTTAATCGAAGCAGTGGCATAATTCCTTGGTAGAGCCAAAAGCAACTTATGATGTAGATAGTATGCTATAAGTGGTAACACTTACCTCCTGCCATGTTTTCTCCGGGGATTGTGGCATGCACCTCCAATTCGTCAAATTTATGCATGGAGAACTTTATCTTTGTTCAAATTGTGGTATCGTATTTTTGCTTACTTATTAAAACCAGCCAAATTTGACAGGGTACCTCACATTTACAAATCGGCATGTTACTGAAGAAACACATTCATCGCAAGGTTGATCCACATAAGTACTCTTATGAGGTAAGTAATTTTTCCTTTATTCCCTTTGGTGCCCGGGCTTGCAACTGAAGTTCCAAGAGGCAATGCTAATGGTTCTAGACTTCTAGTCATGATTTTAGGAATTAGTTGCATTGGGTGAAGTGGTTGGTACAGAAAGTAGAGGTCTCTCTGCTGATACACTTGCTTCCTTAGCTTCAGTAACTTACAACACAAAAGATATGCAAGATGGCAACACAGAACAATACGTTCAAATACTTTTAAGTTTCATAGCCTTACAATAATATATATTTTGAAGTGGCATGCTAACATGTAATTATTGTTGGTAGATGTGTAATTTGTCGTAGGGAATTTGAGAAAGGTGAATCCTTGGTTGCACTTCCCTGCAAGCATTCATACCATCCTGACTGCATTATTCAGTGGCGTCAAATAAATAAGGTACAATGCCACTTTCAACCTAGTTATTATTGTTAGAACATATAGTTCCCCATAGATGAGGATTGCCTATGTTTTCATGGTATGAAGCATATCAGGCAATCACACCTGCGCCATGGAAAATGTAGGGTTCCTTTGTACCTCTACTATACAACCACACTTCTATGCTTATTAATCTAGTCACCTTAATAGAAAATGTAGGGTTCCTTTATACCTGTGCACCACTTTTTTATACATATTTTAGTATTTGTATTTTTAGATGTCTTGGGTCTCTAGAACTCAGGTGTGGCGATTGTATTTTTGTTTAGGGTTTTATATAATGGGCTATTGGTATTCCTTGTAGAATTTTGGCACCTCCAATAGTGTATGTAAAAATGGGTATTTCTAAAAATTGCATTGAAACTGCTTAATGTAATATGTCCGTAGATGTTTCAGCAGCATACATATATGGTGAGTATTTAAGTATGATGTCTTGTGTGCAATTATTTACATGTCATGACCATTTACTTTTCACTGTAAATGATCCGATGTATCATGATACTTTTGTGTTAGCAAATTTCTGTTCAAATTCAAGTTAAATTGAAAGCTTCTGATCTTGCTAACATGACTGTGTGTGAATTCATACTAATGCTCAAAGTTAAGGTTCTATCACCAGTTAATGCTGAAAATTAGGGCATAATGATTGTGATGTCTGATGAGACTTGAATATACCATATATGAAAGTCCCATTTTATATTATTGCACATATAGTATAGATAAGTAGAAATATGCAAATGAATGAGCATGTAACTTATGTAGTGTTGTGTACAAGAAATCAACGTTTACTCCTGCCTTATCAGGTTCTACCTGTATATACTTATGTTGTTTATCTCCTGCTGAGCTGGTTGTAACCTTGTTTCTGTATGGTGTCTTCTTAGCGGGTAATCCCCTGTGTTCTTCAGGCTGTTGCTGCCATGTTTTTCAAATGTAAAAATTGGTCATCATCAACTCGTCATGATTCACGAGCTTTCAGGTAAAGCATCTTCCATTGTTGCGCCTGATAAAATCTTGTGTGATGTTGATTTGCTTCGGGGGCAGTTCTTCTGCTTAGGTTTCTGGTTACTCCGGGCATATTTCAGTAGGCACCTAGGTGTTTTGCAGGTTACTCTGGCCGCATTTCATTTGATAATAGGTTACATTGTAAATAAAACATGCGATAAAGTTTTTCTATCGTTGCAGATCTGGACGCAGCTGGCCTCCTCAACCTGTAGCTGCATGCATTCATGCACTGCATGCACGCACGGCGTCTCCAAGGCTCCAACCTCGCTCGTCAATGCATGACCAAGCAAGCAGAGGTAACGTAGCACTCGCCGCCAAACGCTTCTGCGGGAGAGTCCACGGTCCTGCATGTTTTTACTTCTTAGAGGGAGAGAGACAGAGATGCCGGCCAGTACGTGGAGGACCCATCGCACAAGTCGACCGGACGCCCATCTGGCTGCATCCGGTGTCCTCAACCTCTAGCTCCTTAATGGCTACCGGATGCTCGTCTGGCTGTATCCGGCCAGTACATGAAGTTACCAATCGATCTTTGTAACTTCTATGGTCCCTATTAATTGGTATCAATTGGTATCAATTGGTATATCTTTGCAATTTTTGCTGGCCCCAATGGGTAGAACTGAGTAATTTTTGTGGAAGTTCCTGGTTTTGTGTCTGTGTTCAAGCCACTTTTTAGTTTTTTGTGAAAATTCCTGGTTTTGTGTCCGTGTTCAAGCCACTTTCTGACCCAGCAAAGAGCAGGAGGATTCCAACGGAGGAAATGATGCGGTTTTCGCACCAGGTGCCATTTCATATCCAGGACTCCCCCAAGGTATGCTATGAATTGGATCCAGCCTCAACTACAAAGGAACTTCTCCAAGTAGTTCCAGTCTGATGATGCCACATATGCTTGCTCTGACTTTTGTGCTTTTCGTCCCGCACCGCACTACCACGCCCAAATAGGATTCAAAAGGGAGTAGCAACGGCAAGAGGCCTAACGCCGACCGCAACCCTAGCCCGAATCAGAACCCGCCAGCCGACGCTTTCGGAGGGGGCCGCTGACGAGGCGCGGCGCGGTGCCCGTTCACGGCCCTCAGCCAGGTCCACGCCGACCCCTAGGAGTAGGCAAGTTGGCTAGATCTCGCGGCCCCGTCCGTCCCATCCCTGTCCCTAGGGTTCCGAGGTGCGTGACTGATATCCTGATGTTTTAATTTTTTTAAGGTTGCGACCAATATATAACCACTAGTAGAAAACAGGGCTTTGGTTCGGCCAGAAAAGAGCATTAATCTCGGTTGCATTACGAACCGGGACTAATGTGAGCATTAGTCCCGGTTCGAGCGGCTAGGGCACCGTACAGGCATTAGTGCCGGTTCAAATGGGACCTTTAGTCCCGGTTGGTGCTACGAACCGGGACTAAGGGTGCGATGCCCATTAGTACCGGTTCGTGGCATCAACCGGTACTAAAGGTTAGACCTTTAGTCCCGGTTCGAGCCACCAACCGGTATTAATGGGGTTTGAGGCATTAGTACCGGTTCATGGCACGAACCGGTACTAAAGGTCCCATTTTCAAACTCTACCCCCCCACGTGGATCGCCTTTTCAGTTTTGTAAAAAGCAAAAGAAAATGATAAAAACTTCAAAAATTAAAATCCTTCCAGATGTAGTTATGTTACTACATGTACTAGTTAGGAAAATTTAAAAACTTAAATTTGGACATGTTTTGCAAAAAGTGGAAAATGTAAAACGGCTATAACTTTTGCATACGATGTCAGAAAAAAGTATAATATATCAAAATGTTCAGCACGAAAATCCGCATCCGATTTAGACAGCCTACGGCCTGTTTGCAAATTTTTAGAATCCTCAAATTCTAAAAGGAAAAAAAGTTATGCTCAAATTTCTGTTTTTTTGAACTTTTGTTAAATCTGGTCAAACTATGGTCAAACTACTTATTCAAGAAGTATTAGTGTTACTAAATAATTATTCAAGAATATTAGTGTTACTAAATAATTATTTCAGTTTTTTTGAATTTTGGTCAAATCTGGTCAAACTGTGGTCAAACTAATTATTCAAGAAATATTAGTGTTACTAAATAATTATTTCAATTTTTTTGAATTCTGGTCAAATCTGGTCAAACTGTGGTCAATCTATGGTCAAACTACTTATTCAAGAAATATTAGTGTTACTAAATAATTATTGTTTTTTAGAACAATAGTTTCAAACTCAAACAGTGAAATGTGTGACTTCATGCTCAAGCTAAATTCCTGAGGGTTAATAGGATTGACATCTTACTATTGTCAGAAAAACAACAAGTGCAGACTTGGAAACGAGGGAGAATAGAACCCGGAAGTTAAGCGTGGTCAGGCTGGAGTAGTGAGAGGATGGGTGACCGTCCGGGAAGTTAGATGATTTGGAATGATGAGGGGTGATTAGAGATTAGAGGTTAAATTGAGCAGTGATGATGGGTGATTAGAGATTAGAGGTCAAAATAATTCAGAAATTTGAAAATCAAAAAAAAATTCAAAAAAAATAAAAAAAAAATTCATAAAAAATCATAATATTTCCTTTAGTACCGGTTGGTGTTACCAACCGGGACTAAAGGTGGACCTCCAGGCAGCGGCCACGTGGAGGGCCTTTAGTCCCGGTTCGTGTAAGAACCGGGACTAAAGGGGGAGGCTTTAGTAAAGACCCTTTAGTCCCGGTTCCAGAACCGGGACTAAAGGCCCTTATGAACCAGGACTAATGGCCCTTTTTCTACTAGTGAACACCCCTTTTGGATCGATGTAGGAGAGGGCGTACATGATGCTGTGAATGAACGGAGCCGGCGAGGGCAGCGATTATGGGAGCTCGGGGGCCGGGAACGACGTGCACGAGCATGAGGAGGAGCTGGAGCACCACCACCGCGTCCACCACCAGGAGCACCCGGGTGGTGTCCATGGTGATGGGGACGATGATCTCAAGGCTGATGGTGAGGGCTACCTGCGAGGATGAAGGCGAGGATGAGCTCTGCGAGGCTTTTAAGAGGAGGGGTTTGATTAGGATGAGGAGGTACAGGACGTGGAGCCAGCGCTAGACCCTGCAGATTATGGCCCTCGATGGGATCAACGATTGTGAGTATGTTTTGTTTTTCAGCTCATTTCGCATTTCTTGTGGGTTGCTGATGTGCAATTTTGCTTTTGCTTTGTTGGGCAGGCAGAGGAGCATGTTGAGGATCGCATAAACGCTGCACAGGTAGTGATTTATTTTCCTTTTCTTGGATGAATTTAATTTTTGTATTTGAAGATAGAAGCACTCGAGTTTTGATTAAATGACCTTGGACCGACAACAAAGCTTATTTTGTTAACGCGTTTGACATACAGTGTAGTAGGAGTACTTATTTATTTTAATTAAAGAAGTGGCATAATTCCTTGGTAGAGCTAAATTATTCTCTGATATAGCAATCAAAGCCAAAAGCTTCTTATGATGTAGATAGTACCTACTACCATGTTTTCTCTGGGGATAGTGGCATGCACCTCCAATTCGTCTAATTTATGCATGGAGAACTTTATCTTTGTTCAAATTGTGGTATCGTGCTTTTGCTTACTTATTGAAACCAACCAAATTTGACAGAGTACCTGACATTTACAAATCGGCATGTTACTGAAGAAACACATGATTCATGGCAAGGTTGATCCAGATGAGTACTCTTATGAGGCAAGTTATTTTTGCTTTATTCCCTTTGGTGCCCGGGCTTTTATCTAAAATTCCAAGATGCAATGCTAATGGTTCTAGACTTCTAGTCATGATCTTAGGAATTAGTTGCATTGGGTGAAGTGGTTGGTATGGAAAGTAGATGTCTCTCTGCTGATACACCTGCTTCCTTAGCTTCAGTAACTTACAACACAAAAGATATGCAAGATGGCAACACATAACAGTACGTTCAAATACTTTTAAGTTTCATAGCCTTACAATAATATATATTATTAAAGTGGCATGCTAACGTGTAATTATTGTTGGTAGATGTGTATTTTGTCGGAGGGCATTTGAGAAAGGTGAATCCGTGGTTGCACTTCCCTGCAAGCATTCATACCATCCTGACTGCATTATTCAGTGGTGTCAAATAAATAAGGTACAATGCCACTTTCAACCTAGTTATTGTTAGACCATATAGTTCCCCATAGATGAGGATTGCCTATGTTTTCATGGTATGAAGCATATCAGGCAATCACACCCGCGCCATGGAAAATATAGGGTTCCTTTGTACCTCTACTATACAACCACACACATATGCTTATTAATCTAGTCACCTTAATAGAAAATATAGGGTTGTTACTCCGGGCATATTCGGTAGGCACCTAGGTGTTTTGCAGGTTACTCTGGCCGCATTTCCATTGATAGTAGGTTACTTTGTAAATAAAACATGAAATAAAGTTTCTCTATCGTTGCAGATCTGGACGCAGCCTGCCTCCTCAATCCGTAGCTGCATGCATGCATTCATGCACTGCATACATGCACGGCGTCTCCAAAGCTCCAACCTCGCTCGTCAATGCATGGCCAAGCAAGTAGAGGTAACGTAGCACTCGCCGCCAAACGCTTCTGCGGGAGAGTCTCATGGTCCCGCATGTTTTTACTTTTTAGAGAGAGAGAGAGAGACAGAGATGCCGACCAGTACGTGGACCCAGCCAACGAGTCGACCAGACGCCCATCTGGCTGCATCCGGCGTCCTCAACCTATAGCTCCTTAATGGCTACCGGACGCCCATCTCGCTGTATCCGGCCAGTACATGAAGTTACCGATCGATCTTTGTAACTTCTATGGTCCCTATTAATTGGTATCAATTGGTATATATTTGCAATTTTTGCTGCCCCAGTGGGTAGAACTGAGTAATTTTTGTGAAAGTTCCTGGTTTTGTGTGTGTGTTCAAGCCACTTTTTAGTTTTTGTGAAAATTCCTGGTTTTGTGTCTGTGTTCAAGCCACTTTCTGATTCATATCCAGGACTCCTCCAAGCTATGCTATGAATTGGATCCAGCCTCAACTACAAAGGAACTTCTCCAAGTAGTTCCAGTCTGATGATACTACATGACATATGCCTGCTCTGACTTTTGTCCTTTTCGTCCCGCACCGCACTACCGCGCCCAAAGAGGATTCAAAAGGGAGCAGCAGCGGCGAGAGACCCGGCGCCGACCGCAACCCTACCCCGAATCAGAACCCGCCAGCCGACGCTTACGGACGGAGCCGCGGCCAAGGCCGCTGACGACGCGCTGCGCGACGCCCGTTCACGACCCTCAGCCAGGTCCACGCTGACCTCTAGGAGCAGGCAAGTTGGCTAGATCTCGTGGCCCCGGCCGTCCCGTCCCCGTCCCTAGGGTTCCGAGGTGCGTGACTGATATCCTGATGTTTTAATTTTTTTTAGGGTGAGACCAATGTATAACCACCCATTTGGCTCGATGTAGGAGAGGGCGTACATGATGCTGCAGATGAACGTAGGCGGCGAGGGCAGCGATTATGGGAGCTCGGAGGCCGGGAACGACGAGCACGAGCATGAGGAGGAGCTGGAGCACCATCATCGCGTCCACCACGAGGAGCACCCGGGTGGTGTCCATGGTGATGGGGACGATGATCTCAAGGTTGATGGTGAGGGCTACCTGCGAGGATGAAGGCGAGGATGACCTCTGCGACGCTTTGAAGAGGAGGGGTTCGATTAGGATGAGGAGGTGCAGGACGTGGAGCCAGCGCTAGACACTGCAGAGCACAGGTTGTCGCATGGCTTTTGGCCCTCGCTGGGATCGGCGATTGTGAGTATGTTTTGTTTTTCAGCTCATTTCACATTTCACGTTGGTTGCTGATGTGCAGTTTTGCTTTTGCTTTGTAGGGCGGGCATAGGAGCATGTTGAGGATCACATAAACGCTGCACAGGTAGTGATTTATGTTTCCTTTTCTTGGATGGATTTAATTTTTGTATTTGAAGTTGGAAGTTGGGAGCACTCGAGTTTTGATTAAAAGAACTTGGACCGACAACAATGCTTATTTTGTTAACGCGTGTGACATACAGTGTAGTAGGAGTACTTATTTATTTTAATTGAAGAAGTGGCATAATTCCTTGGTAGAGCTAAATTATTCTCTGATATAGCAATCAAAGCCAAAAGCTACTTATGATGTAGATAGTATGCTATAAGTGGTAACATTTACCTACTGCCATGTTTTATCCGGGGATTGTGGCATGCACCTCCAATTCGTCTAATTTATGCATGGAGAACTTTATCTTTGTTCAAATTGTGGTATCGTATTTTTGCTTACTTATTGAAACCAACCAAATTTGATAAGAGTACCTGACATTTACAAATCGGCATGTTACTGAAGAAACACAGGATTCATGGCAAGATTGATCCCGATGAGTACTCTTATGAGGCAAGTTATTTTTGCTTTATTCCCTTTGGTGCCCGGGGTTGCATCTAAAGTTCCAAGATGCAATGCTTATGGTTCTAGACTTCTAGTCATGATTTTAGGAATTAGTTGCATTGGGTGAAGCGGTTGGTACGGAAAGTAGAGGTCACTCTCCTGACACACTTGCTTCCTTAGCTTCAGTAACTTACAACACAAAAGATATGCAAGATGGCAACACAGAACAGTACGTTCAAATACTTTTAAGTTTCATAGCCTTACAATAATATATATTATTAAAGTGGCATGCTAACATGTAATTATTGTTGGTAGATGTGTAATTTGTCGGAGGGCATTTGAGAAAGGTGAATCCGTGGTTGCACTTCCCTGCAAGCATTCATACCATCCTGACTGCATTATTCAGTGGCGTCAAATAAATAAGTTACAATGCCACTTTCAACCTAGTTATTGTTAGAACATATAGTTCCCCATAGATGCGGATTGCCTATGTTTTCAATGTATGAAGCATATCAGGCAATCACACCTGCGCCATTGCAAATGTAGGGTTCCTTTGTACCTCTACTATACAACCACACGTCTATGCTTATTACTCTAGTCACCTTAATAGAAAATCTAGGGTTCCTTTGTACCTGTTCACCACTTTTTTTACATATTTTAGTATTTGTATGTTTAGATGTCTTGGGTCTCTAGAACTCAGGTTTGGCGATTGTATTATTCTTTAGGGTTTTATATAATGGGTATTGGTATTGCTTGTAGAATTTTCGCACCTCAGTCAACTACAGAGCTGGCAACTCACAAGCCAGCCAGTCAACCTCTGTCAGATCTTCGGCTAACAGTGTATGTAAAAATGGGTATTTCTAAAAATTGCATTGAAAGTGCTTAATGTAATATGTCCATAGATGTTTCAGCAGCATACATATATGGTGAGTATTTACAGTATGATGTCTTGTGTGTAATTATTTACATGTCATGACCATTTACTTTTCACTGTAAATGATCCGATGTATCATGATACTTTTGTGTTAGCAAATTTTTATTCAAATTCAAGTTAAATTGAAATCTTCTGATCTTGCTAACATGTGTGTGAATTCATACTAATGCTCAAAGTTAAGGTTCTAAGACCCAGTTAATGCTGAAAATTAGGGCATAATGATTGTGATGTCTGATGAGACTTGAATATACCATATATGAAAGTCCCATTTTATATTATTGCACATATAGTATAGAGAAGTAGAAATATGCAAATGGATGAGCATGTAACTTATGTAGTGTTGTGTACAAGAAATCAACATTTACTCCTGCCTTATCAGGTTCTACGTGTATGTACCAATGATGTTTATCTCTTGCTGAGCTGGTTGTAACCTTGTTTCTGTATGGTGTCTTCTTAGTGGGGAATCCCCTGTGTGTTCTACAGGCTGTTGCTTCCATGTTTAACAAATGTACAAATTGGTCATCATCAACTCGTCATGATTCACGAGCTTTCAAGTAAAGCATCTTCCATTGTTGCGGTTGATAAAATCTTGTGTGACGTTGATTTGCTTCGGGGGAAGTTCTTCTGCTTAGGTTTCTGGTTACTCCGGGCATATTCAGTAGGCACCAAGTTGTTTTGCAGGTTACTCTGGCCGCATTTCCATTGATAATAGGTTACTTTGTAAATAAAACATGCAATAAAGTTTTTCTATCGTTGCAGATCTGGACGCAGCTGGCCTCCTCAACCTGTAGCTACATGCATTCATGCACTGCACGCATGCACGGCGTCTCCAAAGCTCCAACCTTGCTCGTCAATGCATGGCCAAGCAAGTAGAGGTAACGTAGCACTCGCCGCCAAACGCTTCTGCGGGAGAGTCTCATGGTCCCGCATGTCTTTACTTTTTAGAGAGACAGAGAGAGAGAGAGATACGTGTACCCATCCAATGAGTCGACCGGACGCCCATCTGGCTGCATCCGGCGTCCTCAACCTATAGCTCCTTAATGGCTACCGGACGCCCATCTCACTGTATCCGGCCAGTACATGAAGTTACCGATCAATCTTTGTAACTTCTATGGTCCCTATTAATTGGTATCAATTGGTATATCTTTGCAATTTTTGCTGGCCCCAATGGGTAGAACTGAGTAATTTTTGTGAAAGTTCCCGGTTTTGTGTGTGTGTTCAAGCCACTTTTTAGTTTTTCTGAAAATTCCTGGTTTTGTGTCTGTGTTCAAGCCACTTTCTGACCCAGCAAAGAGCAGGAGGATTCCAACGCAGAAAATGATGTGGTTTTCGCACCAGGTGCCATTTCATATCCAGGACTCCTCCAAGGTATGCTATGAATTGGATCCAGCCTCAACTACAAAGGAACTTCTCCAAGTAGTTCCAGTCTGATGATACCACATGACATATGTCTGCTCTGACTTTTATCCTTTTCGTCCCGCACCGCACTACTGCGCCGGAAGAAGATTCAAAAGGGAGCGGCAGCGGCGAGAGGCCCGGCGCCGACCGCAACCCAACCCCGAATCAGAACAAGCCAGTTGACGCTTCCGGAGGGAGCCGCGGCGGCGGCCAAGGCCGCTGACGACGCGCGGTGCGGCGCCCGTTCACGACCCTCAGCCAGGTCCACACCGACCTCTAGGAGCAGGCAAGTTGGCTAGATCTCGCGGCCCCGGCCGTCCCGTTCCCGTCCCTAGGGTTTCAAGCTGCGTGACTGATATCCTGATGTTTTAATTTTTTTAGGGTGCGACCAATGTATAACATCCCCGTTTGGATCGATGTAGGAGAGGGCATACATGATGCTGCGGTTGAACGGAGGCACCGAGGGCAGCGATTATGGGAGCTCGGAGGCCGGGAACGACGAGCACGAGCATGAGGAGGAGCTGGAGTACCACCATCGCGTCCACCACGAGGAGCACCCGGGTGGTGTCCATGGTGATGGGGACGATGATCTCAAGGCTGATGGTGAGGGCTACCTGTGAGGATGAAGGCGAGGACGAGCTCTGCGACGCTTTGAAGAGGAGGGGTTCGATTAGGATGAGGAGGTGCAGGACGTGGAGCCAGCGCTAGACACTTCAGAGCATAGGTTGTCACATGGCTTATGGCCCTCGCTGGGATCAGCGATTGTGAGTATGTTTTGTTTTTCAGCTCATTTCGCATTTCACGTGGGTTGCTGATGTGCTGTTTGCTTTTGCTTTGTAGGGCAGGTAGAGGAGCATGTTGAGGATCGCATAAACGCTGCACAGGTAGTGATTTATGTTTCCTTATCTTGGATGGATTTAATTTTTGTATTTGAAGTTGGAAGTTGGGAGCACTCGAGTTTTGATTAAATGACCTTGGACCGACAATAATGCTTATTTTGTTAATGCGTGCGACATACAGTGTAGTAGGAGTACTTATTTATTTTAATTGAAGAAGTGGCATAATTCCTTGGTAGAGCTAAATTATTCTCTAATATAGCAATCGAAGCCAAAAGCTACTTATGATGTAGATAGTATGCTATAAGTGGTAACATTTACCTACTGCCATGTTTTATCCGGGGATTGTGGCATGCACCTCCAATTCGTCTAATTTATGCATGGAGAACTTTATCTTTGTTCAAATTGTGGTATCGTATTTTTGCTTACTTATTGAAACCAACCAAATTTGACAGAGTACCTGACATTTACAAATCGGCATGTTACTGAAGAAACACAAGATTCATGGAAAGATTGATCCAGATGAGTACTCTTATGAGGCAAGTTATTTTTGCTTTATTCCCTTTGGTCACTGGCTTGCATCTAGAGTTCCAAGATGCAATGCTAATGGTTCTAGACTTCTAGTCATGATTTTAGGAATTAGTTGCATTGGGTGAAGTGGTTGGTACGGAAAGTAGAGGTCACTCTCCTGACACACTTGCTTCCTTAGCTTCAGTAACTTACAACAGAAAAGATATGCAAGATGGCAACACAGAACAGTACGTTCAAATACTTTTAAGTTTCATAGCCTGACAATAATATATATTATTAAAGTGGCATGCTAACGTGTAATTATTGTTGGTAGATGTGTAATTTGTCAGAGGGCATTTGAGAAAGGTGAATCCGTGGTTGCACTTCCCTGCAAGCATTCATACCATCCTGACTGCATTATTCAGTGGAGTCAAATAAATAAGGTACAATGCCACTTTCAACTTGATTATTGTTAGAACATATAGTTCCCCATAGATGAGGATTGCCTATGTTTTCAATGTATGAAGCATATCAGGCAATCACACCCGCGCCATTGAAAATGTAGGGTTCCTTTGTACCTCTACTATACAACCACACGTCTATGCTTATTACTCTAGTCACCTTAATAGAAAATCTAGGGTTCCTTTGTACCTGTGCACCACTTTTTTTTACATATTTTAGTATTTGTATGTTTAGATGTCTTGGGTCTCTAGAACTCAGGTTTGGCGATTGTATTATTGTTTAGGGTTTTATATAATGGGCTATTGGTATTCCTTGTAGAATTTTCGCACCTCCAACAGTGTATGTAATAATGGGTATCTCTAAAAGTTGCATTGAAAGTGCTTAATGTAATATGTCCATAGATGTTTCAGCATCAAACATGTATGGTGAATATTTACAGTATTATGTCTTGTGTGCAATTATTTACATGTCATGACCATTTACTTTTCACTGTAAATGATCTGATGTATCATGATACTTTTGTGTTAGCAAATTTTTATTCAAATTCAAGTTAAATTGAAAGCTTCTGATCTTGCTAACATGTATGTGTCAATTCATACTAATGCTCAAAGTTAAGGTTCTAACACCTAGTTAATGCTGAAAATTAGGACATAATGATTGTGATGTCTGATGAGACTTGAATATACCATATATGAAGGTCCCATTTTATATTATTGCACATATAGTATAGAGAAGTAGAAATATGCAAATGGATGAGCATGTAACTTATGTAGTGTTGTGTACAAGAAATCAACGTTTACTCCTTCCTTATCAGGTTCTACCTGTTTATACTGATGTTGTTTATCTCCTGCTAAGCTGGTTGTAACCTTGTTTCTGTATGTTGTCTTCTTAACGGGTAATCCCCTGTGTGTTCTACAGGTTGTTGCTGCCATGTTTTTCAAATGTACAAATTGGTCATCATCAACTCGTCATGATTCACGAGCTTTCAGGTAAAGCATCTTCCATTGTTGCGCCTAATAAAATCTTGTGTGATGTTGATTTGCTTCGGGGGTAGTTCTTCTGCTTAGGTTTCTGGTTACTCCGGCATATTTCAGTAGGCACCAAGGCGTTTTGCAGGTTACTCTGGCCGCATTTTGATTGATAATAGGTTACTTTGTAAATAAAACATGCAATAAAGTATTTCTATCGTTGCAGATCTGGACACAGCTGGCCTCCTCAACCTGTAGCTGCATGCATTCATGCACTGCATGCACGCACGGCGTCTCCAAAGCTCCAACCTCGCTCGTCAATGCATGGCCAAGCAACTAGAGGTAACGTAGCACTCGCCGCCAAACGCTTCTGCGGGAGAGTCTCATGGTCCCGCATGTTTCTACTTTTTATAGAGAGAGAGTGAGAGACAGAGATGCCGGCCAGTACGTGGACCCATCCAACGAGTCGACCGGATGCCCATCTGGCTGCATCCGACGTCCTCATCCTCTAGCTCCTTAATGGCTACCGGACGCCCATCTCGCTGTATCCGGCCAGTACATGAAGTTACCGATCGATCTTTGTAACTTCTATGGTCCCTATTAATTGGTATCAATTGATATATCTTTGCAATTTTTGCTGGCCCCAGTGGGTAGAACTGAGTAATTTTTGTGAAAGTTCCTGGTTTTGTGTGTGTGTTCAAGGCACTTTTTAGTTTTTGTGAAAATTCCTGGTTTTGTGTTTGTGTTCAAGCCACTTTCTGACCCAGCAAACACCTGGAGGATTCCAACGCAGGAAATGATGCGGTTTTTGCACCAGGTGCCATTTCATATCCAGAACTCCCCCAATGTATGCTACAAAGGAACTTTTCCATGTAGTTCCAGTCTGATGATGCCACACATGCTTGCTCTGACTTCTATCCTTTTCGACACGCACCGCACTACCGCGCCAAAAGAGGATTCATAAAGGAGCAGCAGCGGCGAGAGGCCCGGTGCCGACCGCAACCCTAGCCCGAATCAGAACCCGCCAGCCGACGCTTCCGGAGGGGGCCGCGGCGGTGGCCAAGGCCGCTAACGATGCGTGGCGCAGCGCCCGTTCACGTCCCTCAGCCAGGTCCACGCCGACCTCTAGGAGCAGGCAAGTTGGCTAGATCTCGCGGCCTCGGCCGTCCCGTCCCCGTCCGTAGGGTTCCGAGGTGCGCGACTGAGATCCTGATGTTTTAAAAAAATTTGAAGGTGCGACCAATATATAACACCCCTTTTGGATCGATGTAGGAGAGGGCGTACATGATGTTGCGGATGAACGGAGGCGGCGAGGGCAGCGATTATCGGAGCTCGGAGGCCGGGAACGACGGGCACGAGCATGAGGAGGAGCTGGAGCACCACCACCGCGTCCACCACCAGGAGCACCCGGGTGGTGTCCATGGTGATGGAGACGATGATCTCAAGGCTGATGGTGAGGGCTACCTGCGAGGATGAAGGCAAGGACGAGCTCCGCGACTCTTTGAAGAGGAGGGGTTCGATTAGGATGAGGAGGTGCAGGACGTGGAGCCAGCGCTAGACACTGCAGAGTACAGGTTGTCACATGGCTTATGGCCCTCACTGGGATCAGCGATTGTGTGTATGTTTTTTTTTCACCTCATTTCGCATTTCACGTGGGTTGCAGATGTGATGTTTCGCTTTTTCTTTATAGGGCGGGCAGAGGAGCATGTTGAGGATCGCATAAACGCTGCAGAGGAGTGATTTATGTCTCGTTTTCTTGGATGGATTTAATTTTTGTATTTGAAGTTGGAAGTTGGGAGCACTCGAGTTTTGATTAAATGAGCTTGGACCGACAGCAATGCTTATTTTGTTAATGCGTGTGACATACAGTGTAGTAGGAGTACTTATTTATTTTAACTGAAGCAGTGGCATAATTCCTTGGTAGAGCTAAATTATTCTCTGATATAGCAATCAAAGCCAAAAGCTACTTATGATGTAGATAGTATGCTATAAGTGGTAACATTTACCTGCTGCCATGTTTTCTCCGGGGATTGTGGCACGCACCTCCAATTCGTCTAATTTATGCACGGAGAACTTTATCTTTTTTCAAATTGTGGTATCGTATTTTTGCTTACTTATTGAAACCAACCAAATTTGAGAGAGTACCTGGCATTTAAAAATCGGCATGTTACTCAAGAAACACATGATTCATGGCAAGGTTGATCCAGATGAGTACCCTTATGAGGCAAGTTAGTTTTGCTTTATTCCCTTTGGTGCCCGGGCTTGCATCTAAAGTTCCAAGGTGCAATGCTAATGGTTGTTGACTTCTAGTGATGATTTCAGGAGTTAGTTGCATTGAGTGAAGTGGTTGGTACGGAAAGTAGAGGTCTCTCTGCTGATACACTTGCTTCCTTAGCTTCAGTAACTTACAACACAAAAGATATGCAAGATGGCAACACAGAACAATACGTTCAAATACTTTTAAGTTTCATAGCCTTACAATAATATATATTATTAAAGTGGCATGAAATTTTAAGTTTAATAGCCTTACAATAATATATATATTATTACAGTGGCATGCTAACGTGTAATTATTGTTGGTAGATGTGTAATTTGTCGGAGGGCATTTGAGAAAGATGAATCCTTTGTTGCACTTCCCTGCAAGCATTCATACGATCCTGACTGCATTATTCAGTGGCGTCAAATAAATAAGGTACAATGCCACTTTCAACCTAGTTATTGTTAGAACATATAGTTCCCCATAGATGAGGATTGCCTATGTTTTCATGGTATGAAGCATATCAGGCAATCACACGTGCGCCATGGAAAATGTAGGGTTCGTTTGTACCTCTACTATACAACCACACGTCTATGCTTATTAGTCTAGTCACCTGAATAGAAAATGTAGGGTACCTTTGTACCTGTGCACCAGTTTTTTTATACATATTTTAGTATTTGTATTTTTAGATGTCATGGGTCTCTAGAACTCAGGTTTGGCGATTGTATTATTGTTTAGGGTTTTATATAATGGGCTATTGGTATTCCTTGTAAAATGTTGGCACCTCCAATAGTATATGTAAAAATGGGTATTTCTAAAAATTGCATTCAATGTGCTTAATGTAATATGTCCCTTGATGCTTCAGCAGCATACATATATGGTGAGTATTTAAGTATGATGTCTTGTGTGCAATTATTTACATGTCATGAACATTTACTTTAGACTGTAAATGATCCGATGTATGATGATACTTTTGTGTTAGCAAATTTTTATTCAAATTCAAGTTAAGTTGAAAACTTCTGATCTTGATAACATGTGTGTGTGAATTCATACTAATGCTCAAAGTTAAGGTTCTTACACCTAGTTAATGCTGAAAATTAGGGCATAATGATCTTCATGTCTGATGAGACTTGAATATACCATATATGAAAGTCCCATTTTATATTATTGCACATATAGTATAAACAAGTAGAAATATGCAAATGGATGAGCATGTAACTTATGTAGTGTTGTGTGCATGAAATCAACGTTTACTCCTGCCTTATTAGGTTCTACCTTTATATACTGATGTTGTTTATGTCCTGCTGAGCTGGTTGTAACCATGTTTCTGTATGGTGTCCTCTTAGCGGGTAATCCCCTGTGTGTTCTACAGGCCGTGGCTGCCATGTTTTTCAAATGGACAAATTGGTCATCATCAACTCGTCATGATTCACGAGCTTCCTGGTAAAGCATCTTCCATTGTTGCGCCTGATAAAATCTTGTGTGATGTTGATTTGCTTCGGGGGCAGTTCTTTTGCTTAGGTTTCTAGTTACTTCGGGTATATTTCAGTAGGCACCTAGGTATTTTGCAGATTACTCTGGCCGCATTTCGATTGATAATAGGTTACTTTGTAAATAAAACATGCAATAAAGCTTTTGTATCGTTACAGATCTGGACGCAGCTGGCCTCCTCAACCTGTAGCTGCATGCATTCATGCACTACATGAACGCACAACGTCTCCAAGGCTCTAACCTCGCTCGTCAATGCATGGCCAAGCAAGCAGAGGTAATGTAGTACTCGCTGCTAAACGCTTCTGCGGGAGAGCCTCATGGTCCTGCATGTTTTTACTTTTTAGAGAGAGAGAGAGATATGCCGGCTAGTACGTGGAGGACCCATCCAACGAGTCGACCAGACGCCCATCTAGCTGCATTCGGCGTCCTCAACCTCTAGCTCCTTAATGGCTACCGGACGCCAATTTGGTTGTATCCGGCCAGTAAATGAAGTTACCGATCGATCTTTGTAACTTCTATGGTCCCTATTAATTGGCATCAATCGGTATATCTTTGCAAGTTTTGTTGGCCCCAATGGGTAGATCTGAGTAATTTTTGTGAAAGTTCCTGGTTTTGTGTTTGTGTTCAAGCCACGTTTTAGTTTTTGTGAAAATTCCTGGTTTGGTGTCTGTGTTCAAGCCACTTTCTGACCCAGCAAGAGCACGAGGATTCCAATGGAGGAAATAATGCGGTTTTCGCACTAGGTGCCATTTCAAATCCAAAACTCCCTGAAGGTATGCTATGAATTGGATCCAGCCTCAACTACAAAGGAACTTCTCCAAGTAGTTCCACATGACATATGCCTGCTCCGACTTCTATCCTTTTCGTCCCGCACCGCACTATCGCGCCCAAAGAAGATTCAAAAGGGAGTAGTGTGGGCGAGAGGCCAGACGTCGACCGCAACCCTAGCCCGAATCAGAACCCACCGAACTACGCTTCCGAAGGGGGCCGTCGACGAGGCGCAGCGCGGCGCCCGTTCACGGCCTTCAACCAGGTCCACGCCGACCTCCAGGAGCAAGCAAGTTGGCTAGATCTCGCGGTCCGGGCCGTCAAGTCCCTGAGCATGCTTGTTGGACTAGTTAAATATGATATTTCATGGTTTCTTTATGGTCTCAGCCAAGCATGTCGCTATGGTGTTTCTTGGAATGGACAAATTGATCTGGACACTTCTCTTGGCTCAACTTTCAGGTAAATCATTTTGTCTTACTGCCACTCAAGAAGTTTGGCTTTGTTAGACCTTTTTAACATGTTACCTTATCAAAGTTTTGTTACACCTGTGAAAATTCTATGCGTCTATTTATCCTTATTGATCAAACCAGATGATGATAAGAAATGATTTACTAGGTTTCTAGAACTCTGATCTAACACACCTATATTTAGAAACGGAGGGAATATATATATATATACCAGATCCCTTTCGTCCCGCACCGCACTATCGCGCCCAAGAAGTATTCGAAAGGGAGCTGCAGCGGCGAGAGGTCCGACGCCGGCCGAAACCCTAGCCCGAATCAGAACCCGCCGGCCGACTCTTCTGGAGGGGGCCGCTACAGCGGCCAAGGCCGACGACGAGGCGCCGCGTGGTGCCCGTTCACGGCCCTCAGCCAGATCGACGCCGACCTCCAGGAGCAGGCAAGTTGGCTAGATCTCGCGGCCCCGACCGTCCCGTCCCCGTCCCTAGGGTTCCGAGGTGCGCGATTGACATCCTGATGTTTTAAATTTTTTTGAGAGTGCGACCAACATATAACATACCTTATGGATCGATGCAGGAGAGGGCGTACATGTTGCTGCGGATGAACGGAGGTGGCGAGGGCAGCGATTATGGGAGCTCGGAGGCCGGGAGCTACGAAAAATAGCATGAGGAGGGGATGAAGCACCACCACCGCGTCCACCACCCGGAGCAGCCGGGTGGCGTCCATGGTGATGGGGACGATGATCTCAAGGCTGAGGGTGAGGGCTACCTGCGAGGATGAACGCGAGTACGAGCTCTCCGAGGTTTTGAAGAGGAGGGGTTCGATTAGGATGAGGAGGTGCAGGACTTGGAGCCCACGCAAGACCCTGCAGAGTACAGGTTGTCACATGGCTTATGTCCCTCGCTGGGATCAGCGATTGTGAGTATTTTTTGTTTTTCAGCTCATTCACGTTTCGCGTGGGTTGCTGATGTGCAGTTTTGCTTTTGCTTTGTAGGGCGGGCAGAGGAGCATGTTGAGGATCACATAAACGCTGCACATGCATGTAGTGATTTTTGTTTCCTTTTCTTGGATGGATTTAATTTTTGTATTTGAAGTTGGAAGTTGGGAGCACTCAAGTTTTGATTAAATGACCTTGGATCGACAGCAATGCTTATTTTGTTAATGCGTGCGACATATAGTGTAGTAGGAGTACTTATTTATTTTAATTGAAGCAATGGCATAATTCCTAGGTAGAGCTAAATCATTCTCTGATATAGCAATCAAAGCCAAAAGCTACTTATGATGTAGATAGTATGCTATAAGTGGTAACATTTACCTACTGCCATGTTTTCTCTCTGGGGTTTGTGGCATGCACCTCCAATTCGTCTAATTTATGTATGGAGAACTTTATCTTTGTTCGAATTGTGGTATCGTGTTTTTGCTTACTTATTGAAAGGAGCCAAATTTGACAGAGTACCTGACATTTACAAATCGGCATGTTACCGAAGGAACACATGATTCATGGCAAGGTTGATCCAGATGAGAACTCTTATGAGGCAAGTTATTTTTGCTTTATTCCCTTTGGTTTCTGGGCTTTCATCTGAATTTCTAAGATGCAATGCTAATGGTTCTAGACTTCTAGTCATGATTTCAGGAATTAGTTACATTGGGTGAAGTGGTTGGTACGGAAAGTTGAGGTCTCTCTGGTGATACATTTGCTTCCTAACTTCAGTAACTTACAACACAAAAGATATGCAAGATGGGAACACAGAAGAGTATGTTCAAATACTTTTAATTTCATAGCCTTACAATAATATATAGTATTAAATTGGCATGCTAACATGTAATTATTGTTGGTAGATGTTGGGGAACGCAGTATTTCAAAAAAATTCCTACGATCACGCAAGATCTATCTAGGAGATGCATAGCAACGAGAGGGGGAGAGTGTGTCTACATACCCTCGTAGACCGAAAGCGGAAGCGTTTACTAACGCGGTTGGTGTAGTCGAACGTCTTCTCGATTCAACTGATCCAAGTACCGAACACACGGCACCTCCTCGATCAGCACACGTTCAGCTTGATGACGTCCCTCAAACTCTTGATCCAGTTGAGGCCGAGGGAGAGTTCCGTCAGCATGACGGCGTGGTGACGGTGATGATGAAGTTACCGGCGCAGGGCTTCGCCTAAGTACTACGACGATATGACCGAGGTGTGTAACTGTGGAGGGGGCATTGTCGGTGTCAAAACTGTCACGACCGGTTTTCCAATAAAACCTTTATCGAGAAACCGATCCCTTTAACGGACCAGTAGAGAAGAATCCTTCTTACCGGTAGACAAATTCTTGATTACAGAAATATCCAGGAGTACTAAATATAATACACGGTTGAGCAGAGCGGGGGCTGCTCAACAATTTATTACAAGCACGCCGATATTATACATAAGGGCGGATATGACACAAAGGGTGTGGTGGCATAACTACTGACTCGTAATAAGAGTGGTGGTGGATATGTCACAGTGAAGCGGGTGACATGACTCCTAAATCTTACAGCTCATCGAGCATCGGAGTGAGGCTCGAGGACTTTATTTGGGTGGCAGAAGCGTATATAATACAAGTGACCAAATCCAGGATCGCACGGGACTGACTGGGACTCCTCTAGGCGTCGGACTCGCTATCAAACTCATCATCCATGAGATCGCCTTCGTCAACATCTGGCCAAATCAACAAGCCAGGTGAGTACTATGAAAGTACTCGCAAGACAGTTTGGACATAAGATATAACAAATGCAAACATGATGCATATGAACAGATTAAGAATGCGCACTCAGATAATAAAATAGCAATGCATGGGAAATAAAAAGGAAGTCGGGCGGTAGTCCTCCCGAAAATTCCAATGTACTACTGAAGGCCAATCGAGTGTCTGAAGTGACTCCTCGAAAGGGTACAAATAAATTAACAATGCCGCAGTCGGGCGTCAGGGCGACACCACATAAAGGGCTTATAATGGAATATAAACGACAGTGCGTGCCACAGTCGGACGTCTGAGCGACATCACGTAAAGGGCTTATATCAAAAGTAAATAACGAGAGTGCCACAGTCGAACATCTGAGCGACATCACATAAAGGGCTTATATCGAAAGTAAATAACAAGAGTGCCACAGTCGGACGTCTGAGCGATATCACATAAAGGGCTTATATCGAAAGTAAATAACAAGAGTGCCACAGTCGGACGTCTGAGCGACATCACATAAAGGGCTTATATCAAAAGTAAATAACAAGAGTGCCACAGTCGGACGTCTGAGCGACATCACATAAAGGGCTTATATCAAAAGTAAACAATGAGAGTGCCACAGTCGGACGTCTGAGCGACATCACATAAAGGGCTTATATTTCATAACTCGATATTCCAGTAGCTCATGAAGTCAAATCATTTCAAGGAAACACTCAGGTACGAAATAATAAAATGGTTAGTCCATCCACAGGAATAACATTCGACCGGGTTTACCACTCAAGCTTGTTCACCGGGGGTTTCCACGGAGGCTGACACAGGGACTGACACTGAGACTGATATGGATACTGTTTGGATCTGTTAACCCAGGTCCTTGACCATGGACACGATGACTCGGAAGGTTTTGACTCTGCAGAGTTTGTACTCTCAACCACAACCAACGGATTTCAGTAGCCACAAAGGGCTAGTTCCGTTTATGGTATTTTAGGAGAAACACATCTAACCAGTACACACCCATTCCACATTCCGTTGCTAGGAATCACCCCAAGCAACGTTCAAGAAAAACCTTGAGACGGGGAGGCTACAACCTCGCGTAGCATGGGATCAAATTTATATCGCGCACTCTAAGGGGTGCCCCCCTCTCGGTCCCAACCGGAAACACCCATGCCCCCTGACCGGATGACTGGCTTTAATCCAGGGCCATGGAACCCTCATCCCGGCCCCTCTATTTGGTGTGTACAAGGAAAGAGGCTTGCAACTTACTAAACCGTATTCTTTGCAGAAAACATGTGGCAGCACGGAAGGGGATGAACGGTAACGTGCCTCGGTCCACGTTAACGTCGGAGTTTAACGATTGACATAAGACTGGCATGCTACAACAATACCATCTTACTACCTCTCATGTCACCACATGAGCAGGTCATCTCCCATCAAAAGATCACAGCAAACTTCGAAGTACACGGTTAGTTGCCTTGCATGCAACGTAACACTCACCGATGCCCATATGCCATGCACAAACTATTCAAGCAAACATGCAAAACACCCATCATATCAAAGGTTCAAACATGCTTGCCTGGTTCGGAGAAGTCGGAGTCTAGCTCGGCGAAGTTCGCGGCTCCGTCACCTCCTCCGGAATCTACGGTATAAAGAAACCGTATACTAACGTGAATACCGTTGCGTGCATAAAATTTATTCCAAATTTTTTCCAAATAAATACTATAAAAAACTAGACAAAAATATAAGACTGACAAAAAAAGAATCAATCAAAAAGCATCTTTTGTTTAAAAGATATAAGGGTTTTAGTCCAAGGACTAATCTGTGATGAAACAGAAAAGATCCAGGGGCTTGTTTGAAAAAGCAGAAAACGCTTCGGTACGAAATACGCCAACCCAGAAGGAAAACACACTTAGCCCGAAGACGCCTTCAGAAAATGGTTCGAAGGAAAAGAAAGAGAGGTTGACGGGGGGGTCCCACCCATCAGGTTCAAACTCCAACAGAGCCCGCCGGCGCCCGAAGGCTGCGGTGGTCGCCGGCGTTGATTCACGGCGAGGTAGGGTGATTGGAGGGTACCTACGGGTTCAGGGTGTCCTTCCGCGTCGGTGGGTGGTGGACTTGGCCGTCGGTGAGCACCACGTCGACGGCGACCTTATCTCCGGCGGACGGTGGTTCGGGTGAGGGTGGAACTCTCCGGTGGGTGCTGCAAACTCCAAATTGGTGCGCGGGTTAGGGAGGTGGATGCACTAGGAGGCTACTGGCATGAGTTGAGAGGTAGGGGTGCACGCACGGGAGTGAATCTTGCCGGATCCCGAAGCGGGTCGAGGCGGCCGGAGTTGGGGAAGAAGACTTCCTCGAGGCCTTCCTAGTGGCTTGGCGTGGTACTTGTGGGGTGTAGGGATGGTGCGTGTTCGAGTTCGAGCTCGGGACCTCCTTTTATAGGCGATCCGAGGAGGTGGCCGTGAACGGGATAACGCCGGCGAGCAATTACGGCGAGGCAGAGGTCGGGCAGGAGGTTTAGGCGGTTGGGCATCATCGTGGTGGTCCACTGGCACCGTTTCTCCGCTAAAACCTCGGTCGGGTTGGGGTAATGCACCGGTCCTCGACGGAACGGCCATACGGGCACGACGGCGGCAGGGAGCGCGCTCCGTGCCTCCCAGTTCACGACGACGGCTCTCCAGCGTGCACAGAGGAGGGGACGGCCACGCGGTGGCCTCTGGTGGCTTGGGCGGTGCTGGACGGCGCCGTCCCACGCTGCGCCTCTCTGGCAGCCGCAGCAGGCGCTGCTGCCGTCGCGCATGGGGCGCTGCTGCCGTCGCGCATGGGGCGCTGCACCTCGGCCTGCTCGCCCCGACGTCCGCAAGCGTCCAGGCGATCGTGCGGCGCGGTGGATAAGAAGGAGGAACAGGGCGCAAGGTGCCACTGCAGTTACTGGCGAGATCGAAGAGAGTCTCTGAAGAAAACGACAGCAGCTACTGAAATTGTTCTCTGAACACTTAACTTCGACAGTAACAGTGCACGCTAGGTGTTCGACGATATGATTTGGGCACGAGGAAGATTTTTCTGGAGCTGGGACTTGGTGAGGTGACCTCTTGATGCACCTAGAGGCTGCCTGAATTTCCTCAGATTTTTAGGAGGAGAAAACAAATGAATTTCACCAAATTTTGCAAATATGGCCCAAACTTGCAGCAAGCACATTTTGAAAATTTTGAAAATTGAGACCAGTGGATCTTCCTGGATCTTGGTTGAGGGTTCTAAGGACTAGCCAGGGAAATTTGTTTGGAGGCAAAACTCAAAGGAGAACTAGTGGTTCCTTTGTAAATCTCCAAGGGTCAAAATAGAGGACAGAAAGGTTTTTGATTAGAAATAAATGGAGATAAAATCATTGGGGAGTTCAACTTGCTGGATTTGAAGTTTATCTTGACACAAAAGTGGGGAGATGGCTTTTGGGAGGGGGATTTCCACTTTGGTCATGGCAAGAGGAAATTTTGAAAGGGAAAGGATCACTCCATATGCCATAGGGCTATTTTAAAAAAGAGAAGATTTTCAAAAACTTTCCCAATGAAAAACATTTGTGTTGAGTCAACACAAGATGAAAAACCTCCAAGACCAAAGATCAAGTTTTGGATGAACTCAAGGAAAATACTTGTTATAAAAGAAATTTTTTGAGAAGGAGAGTCCCCTTTAAAAAAAATTTAAATAACCTCCTTCAAATCAAATAAAGAATTTGATAAAACCAAACAAATTTTTTGGGTGTCACAACACCTACCCCCTTAGGAAAAATCTCGTCCTCGAGATTTCTGCTGATCCTCAAATAGATGTGGGTACTCTGCGTGAAGAAAATCCTCTCTTTCCCATGTTGCTTCACCCTCGGTGTGATTGCTCCACTGAACCTTGAAAATTTTAATTGTTTTCTGACGGGTCCTCCTTTCAGATTCTTCCAATATTTTTACTGGCCGCTCTCTGTAGGTGAGGTCTGGTTGCACGTCAATGCTCTCATGAGATACATGCTTTTCTGGGTTGCTCACACATTTCCTCAACTGTGAGACGTGGAACACGTCGTGGACGTCTGACAACTCTTTGGGTAGGTCTAGCTGGTAGGCTACTGTGCCTCTTCGTGCAACTACACAGAAGGGTCCAATAAATCTTGGGGCTAGCTTCCCTTTAATTTTGAACCGTTGCAGGCCCCTCATAGGAGACACTCGTAGGTATACATAGTCACCGGGTTCAAAGCTGACCTCACGATGTTTTCGATCGTAATAGCTCTTTTGTCGGCTTTGAGCTGTCTTGAGTCGGTCCCTGATTTGTTTAACTTTCTCCTCGGCTTCCTTGAGCATGCCTGGGCCGAAGATACGACTGTCACCTATTTCTGACCAATTTAATGGGGTACGACATCTCCGTCCGTACAATGCTTCAAAAGGTGCCATTTGTAGGCTGGTTTGGTAACTGTTGTTGTATGCGAATTCGGCATATGGCAAGCTTTCCTCCCAACTGGTTCCATAGGTGAGAACACAGGCTCTCAGCATGTCCTCTAGGATTTGGTTCACGTGTTCAGTTTGTCCATCAGTCTGGGGGTGGTACGCTGTACTGAATGCTAGTTGAGTGCCCAGAGCTTGTTGTAAGTGATCCCAAAATTTAGAGACAAATTGAGTGCCCCGGTTGGATATTATAGTCTTTGGGACTCCATGCAGACAAACTATATGGGAGAGATAAAGCTTAGCAAGCTTCTGAGTGGAGTAGGTCGTCTTCACGGGAATGAAATGTGCTACCTTGGTTAGCCTATCTGTGATGACCCATATGGCATCATTTCCGCGTTGTGATCGAGGTAGTCCGACGAAAAAATCCATTCCAATTTCGTCCCATTTCCACTCAGGTATCCTGTTTGGCTGTAGCAGCCCTGCTGGTTTTTGGTGTTCGGCTTTAATGCGCTGACACGAATCACAACATGCAATGAATGTGGCTATATCCCTCTTCATACCGTGCCACCAAAATCTTTCCTGAATGTCTTTGTACATTTTGGTTCCTCCAGGGTGGATTGAATATGGGGCGGTGTGGCTTTTGGTTAGGATTTGCTGTTTGAGGTCCTCAATGTTTGGTACGCAAAGTCTGTCCCCGTACCATAATACTCCCTCATTGTCTATGACGAACTCTGAAGCCTTGCCAAGGCTCAATTTTCTCTTTATACCTTCGATGCTGGGATGTCCATGCTGAGCCTTCTTAATCTGTCCCATTAGGGTGGGCTGTATCTCCAGATTTGATACGTTGCCCTCCGCGACTATCACCATGTTGAGTTTGGCAAACTCCTGCTGAATTTCAGGCCTCAAGTTCTGTAGACTGTCGTTGCCCGAGCTGGGGTTCCGACTAAGAGCGTCTGCCACTACATTTGCTTTCCCTGGATGGTAGTGAATGCCGACATCATAGTCCTTGACTAATTCCAACCAGCGTCGTTGTCGTAAATTGAGCTCTGGTTGCGTGAAAATATATTTAAGGCTTTTATGATCCGTATATATTTCACAACGATTTCCCAGCAAAAAGTGTCTCCACTCTTTGAGTGCATGGATGACTGCTGCTAGGTCCAAGTCATGAGTAGGATAATTTTCTTCATGCTTCCGTAGTTGCCTGGAAGCATATGCGACAACTTTGCCATCTTGCATCAATACGCACCCGAGGCCCTTTCGGGATGCGTCACAATACACTTCAAAACTTTTGTGTATGTCTGGCACAACCAAAACCGGTGCTGTTGTTAATTTCCTCTTGAGTTC
The DNA here is from genome assembly GCF_018294505.1 of Triticum aestivum. Lineage (NCBI taxonomy): Eukaryota > Viridiplantae > Streptophyta > Magnoliopsida > Poales > Poaceae > Triticum > Triticum aestivum. The sequence goes on from NC_057802.1 coordinate 542,979,017, forward strand.
TTGGAAGCTTTTCTCGCATGCTTCAGTCCATACGAATTTCTTATCTTTCTTGAGTAACTGTGTCATTGGTTTTGCCACGGTGGAGAATCCTTCAATAAACCTTCGGTAATATCCAGCCATTCCTAGAAAACTTCGTACATCTGTTACGTTGGCTGGTGTTTTCTAGCCAAGAACGGCCTTGACTTTTTCTGGGTCTACGGCCACGCCCTCTTGGGTCAGTACATGGCCTAGAAAACCAACCTGTCTTAGCCAAAATTCACATTTGCTAAATTTGGCGTATAATTGATGTTTCCTTAATTCTCCCAGTACAATTCTGAGATGTTCAGCATGTTCTTCCGGTGTCTTTGAGTATACCAGAATATCATCAATGAACACCACAACAAATTTGTCCATAAATTTCATAAACACTTTGTTCATGAGGTGGACGAAATATGCGAGGGCGTTCGTCAGTCCAAACGGCATTACTGTGAACTCGTATAATCCGTATCTGGAGGTGAATGCTGTCTTAGGGATATCTTCTGTCCGTACCTTTAATTGATGATACCCCGATCTTAAATCAATTTTTGAGAACACCTTGGCTTGTGCGAGCTGGTCAAATAAATCATTTATCCGTGGCATCGGATATTTGTTTTTGATGGTGACGATGTTGAGTGCTCGATAGTCTATACACAATCTCAGTGTCCCATCCTTCTTCTTGGCAAATAATACTGGTGAACCCCAAGGTGAGGAGCTGGCTCGTATAAATCCTTTGTCCAGTAATTCTTTTATTTGCGTCTTTAATTCTACCAACTCGGAGGGTGCCATTCTATAAGATTTCTTGTAAATGGGGGTGGTGCCAGGTGCTAGTTCAATGCTGAACTCTATCTCTCGGTCTGGTGGCATGCCTGGTAGTTCTTCGGGAAATACGTCAGGAAACTCACACACCACTGGAACTTTTCTCAATTCTGAAATGTCCACCTTGTTCAACTTTGGTTGCCGTGACCGTGGTCTCTCTTGAGCTGCAACTTTTATTGTCTTGCCGTGATGGTGAGTGAAGATTACAGTCTGATTGAAGCAGTCGATAAATCCCTTGTTGGTGGTTAACCAGTCCATTCCTAGGATAACATCCAGTCCTTTATTTTCCAACACGATGAGATTCGCCTGAAACTTTAGTCTTTCAAACTCAATAATCACACCTTGGCAGTAACTCTGAGTGATCTGCTTATTCCCGGGGGACTTGATGATCATGGACTTTTTCAAAGGAAGTATCGGAAAACCATGTTACAAAACAAAACTCTCCGAAATGAACGAATGAGAAGCTCCAGAATCAAACAAAACCGTGGCAGGTATTGTGTTGACAGGGAACGTACCGAGTACGATGTCTGGGGCATTCTGTGCTTCCTCCTTGGTCACATGGTTCAGGTGACCCTTCTTGTGATTGTTGTTGGGGTTGAAGTTGTTACGCTTGGGGGCTGGATTATTTCCACCACTGTTCGGCTTGGGGGCGGAGTTCCTCGGCTTTGGGCACTGTTTGGCATAGTGCCCTTCCTCTCCACAAGCATAACAAGTAATACCTGGGCGGTATGTAAAGTCCTTGTCCCTTGAATGGAAATGTTTGGTTGGCCTTAGAGCAGTGGTCGTGGATTTTCTCGCTTCATTCCTCTGAATATCAGTCTTGCTCCGGTTGTTGCGAGCATGAGCCGTCTTGTCCCTTTTTCGCTTGCGAATATCCTCCAGGCTGCGGCGCTCATTCTCCAATGTAATAGCCTTGTCAACCAATGTTTTGAAATCTGGAAAGGTGTGTACGACCAGTTGGCATTTAAGTGCTGGCGCCAGGCCGTCCAAATTTTTTTCCATCTTTTTATTCTCAATCATATGCTCATCGTAGGCATAACGAGATAGTTGAGTAAACTGACTGTTGTACTCAGTCACGGTCATGCCTCTCTGCTTGAGGTCATCAAACTCCCTTTTCTTGATCTTTATAATGCTCCTGGGAATGTGCGCCCCACGAAAACCTTCCTTAAACTCTTCCCAGGTGATGTTATGTTCATTGGGGTGCATGTGTAGAAAATTTTCCCACCATGCTGCAGCTGCTCCAGTGAGGTAGTGAGGTGCATAAAGCACCTTCTCACGATCTGAACATTGTGCAATAATCAACTTCCTTTTGATGTCTCGAAGCCAATCATCGGCCTCAAGCGGCCTATCAGTGTGAGCGAACGTTGGAGGACGTGTCTTCTGTAGTGCAGACAACTTGGAATGCGGTTGGTATGGCTCACGGTGATTTCCCATATTGATAACGTGATTCATCATTTCTTGGTGCTGCTGCTGGCTTTGTTCGAAAAGGCGGCATACTTGAGAAAATGCTGCCTCGCTGCCCTGCTGACTAGACTGCCCCTGTGTGAAGTTGTTGCTTGTCTGGGTTCCATAAACTTCTTCCGGTGGATTTGGCATGGAACGAGTCCAGGGACGAGGCATTTTCCACTCTGGGGTATTATTTTGCAAAACTCATGAGAAGAACTGTGTGGCACAAGGAAATTTTTTGCAAAGGCGAAAATTTAAAGGACCTCAAGATTTTTTTTTAAGAAAAAAATACTTGATTGCGCACGGAGAAGAACTGCTCAGTACATATTTTACACGCGAGTCGTAATTATACAATACATCACTCAGGATGTGCGTACACATTTCTGATATGTTATTTAGGCTAGTGCACTTCTCCGAGTTCCTACATGATGCGCACACACACTACTTCTCACCGAACCTAGGTACATATAAACATATCATACAAGCGGGTACATCACACGGCTACTAGGCGCACTCAGTCGGAGATGGTGAAAACTTCCTTCTGTCTGCCGAGGGTGAGACCCAGTGGTGCAGGAGACTCAACCTCCTCCTCCTCCCTAATAGGGTCCAGGCGCGTAGCAATGCGTTGAGGAGTTGGTGCGGGTGCGACAGGCGGTGCAGCTCTACTTGGAGTAGGAGCAATGACTTGGTCGAACTCCTCAGTGGTAGGCAGACGGCGAGCGGTGGCTAAAATGGCAGGTGCATAGGATGCTGAGGACGAGACGAAAGTCAGTGGCGGTGCCATGTGGAGAAGCTCCCTCCTGTTGGCGGAACAACCCTGAACTGAGTCCATACGGGCAGCCACAAGGTCGTCCACGAGGTTGTCGAAAGCTGCCTCCAGAGCTTTGAGATACTCAACAAGCATCTCGATAGCTTCATCTCTCTCTCCCCTATGGAAGGCGAATGCATAGTGACAAGTATATGGCACATGGCATGGGAGGTAGCGGTAGCGACGAGTCTTCATCGTAGGAAGAACATCCCGAAGACGAGCTATCGCCTCACGGGCGGCCATCTACATGGCATGCCTCTCCGTAGGCATGGCCCTCCCCACAAAATGGAAGTGGCGAGACGCAGAACGTCCTCCCTTGAATTGCACCACGGCCTGGTGCATAGACACGTCGTCACTGAGCTTGTGCTGGTAAAGTGTGAACTCTGGACGAGTCGACGGCCCGATCGTGAGCTTGGTGATGGAGACGAGAAGTTTGACAAACCCCTCGGGCACGTTGGTGAACACCCGTGTCTCGCAGTCGTTGCCAGCCATCTGCAAAAGTAGGCAAAATTCTGAATAGTCAAATCATAAATTTATGATGACCAACGGAAAGTAGCTACGTTTGCAAAATGCCGAAAAAGCACTAAAAACGCTAATAACCGATTAGCGATCGCACCTAGTGGCTTCCTACAGTCAGCCTGGCTCTGATACCAAGTTTGTCATGACCGGTTTTCCAATAAAACCTTTATTGAGAAACCGATCCCTTTAACGGACCAGTAGAGAAGAATCCTCCTTACCAGTAGACAAATTCTTGATTACAGAAATATCCAGGAGTACTAAATATAATACACGGTTGAGCAGAGCGGGGGCTGCTCAACAATTTATTACAAGGACGCCGATATTATACATAAGGGCGGATATGACACAAAGGGTGTGGTGGCATAACTACTGACTCGTAATAAAAGTGGTGGTGGATATGTCACAGTGAAGCGGGTGACATGACTCCTAAATCTTACAGCTCATCGAGCGTCGGAGTGAGGCTCGAGGACTTTATTTGGGTGGCGGAAGCGTATATAATACAAGTGACCAAATCCAGGATCGCACGGGACTGACTGGGACTCCTCTAGGCGTCGGACTCGCTATCAAACTCATCATCCATGAGATCGCCTTCGTCAACATCTGGCCAAATCAACAAGCCAGGTGAGTACTATGAAAGTACTCACAAGACAGTTTGGACATAAGATATAACAAATGCAAACATGATGCATATGAACAGATTAAGAATGCGCACTCAGATAATAAAATAGCAATGCATGGGAAATAAAAAGGAAGTCGGGCGGTAGTCCTCCCGAAAATTCCAATGTACTACTGAAGGCCAATCGAGTGTCTGAAGTGACTCCTCGAAAGGGTACAAATAAATTAACAATGCCGCAGTCGGGCGTCGGGGCGACACCACATAAAGGGCTTATAATGGAATATAAACGATAGTGCGTGCAACAGTCGGACGTCTGAGCGACATCACATAAAGGGCTTATATCAAAAGTAAATAACGAGAGTGCCACAGTCGGACATCTGAGCGACATCACATAAAGGGCTTATATCAAAAGTAAATAACAAGAGTGCCACAGTCGGACGTCTGAGCGACATCACATAAAGGGCTTATATCAAAAGAAAATAACAAGAGTGCCACAGTCGGACGTCTGAGCGACATCACATAAAGGGCTTATATCAAAAGTAAATAACAAGAGTGCCACAGTCGGACGTCTGAGCGACATCACATAAAGGGCTTATATTTCATAACTTAATATTTCAGTAGCTCATGAATAGAAATCATTGCAAGGGAATATTCAGGTACGAGATAAAATAAAGGTTAGTCCATCCACAGGAATAACAATGCTACCGGGTTTACCACTCAAGCTTGTTCACCGGGGATTTACCACGAGGATTGACGTAGATATGGATATACCGGCCATGGTCCTTGACCATGGACACGATGACTCGGAAGGATTTGACTCTGCAGAGTTTGTACTATTTAACCACAGCCAACGGATTTCAGTAGTCACAAGGGACTAGTTCCGTTTACGGTGTTTTAGGAGAAACACATCTAACCAGTACACACCCATTCAACATTCCGATGCCAGGAATCACCCTCGGCAACGTTCAAGAAAAACTTTGAGACGGGGAGGCTACAACCTCGTGTAGCATGGGATCAAATTTATATCGCGCGCTCTAAGGGGTGCCCCCCCTCTCGGTCCCAACCGGAAACACCCATGCCCCCTGACCGGATGACTGGCTTTAATCCAGGGCCATGGAACCCTCATCCCGGCCCCTCTATTTGGTGTGTACAAGGAAAGAGGTTTGCAACTTACTAAACCGTATTCTTTGCAGAAAACATGTGGCAGCACGGAAGGGGACGAACGGTAACGTGGCTCGGTCCACGTTAACGTCGGAGTTTAACGGTTGACATAAGACTGGCATGCTACAACAATACCATCTTACTACCTCTCATGTCACCACATGATCAGGTCATCTCCCATCAAAAGATCACAACAAACTTCAAAGCACACAGTTACTTGCCTTGCATGCAACGTAACACTCACCGATGCCCATATGCCATGCACAAACTATTCAAGCAAACATGCAAAACACCGATCATATCAAAGGTTCAAACATGCTTGCCTGGTTCGGAGAAGTCGGAGTCTAGTTCGGCGAAGTTCGCGGCTCCGTCACCTCCTCCGGAATCTACGGTATAAAGAAACCGTATACTAACGTGAATACCGTTGCGGGTATAAAAATTATTCCAAAATTTTTCCAAATAAATACTATAAAAAACTAGACAAAAATATAAGACTGACAAAAAAGAATCAATCAAAAAGCATCTTTTGTTTAAAAGATATAAGGGTTTTAGTCCAAGGACTAATCTGTGATGAAACAGAAAAGATCCAGGGGCTTGTTTGAAAAAGCAGAAAACGCTTCGGTACGAAATACGCCAGCCCAGAAGGAAAACACACTTAGCCCGAAGGCGCCTTCAGAAAACGGTTCGAAGGAAAAGAAAGAGAGGCTGATGGCGGGGGGGGTCCCACCCGTCAGGTTCAAACTCCAACAGAGCTCGCCGGCGCCCGAAGGCTGCGGTGGTCGCCGGCGTTGATCCACGGCGAGGTAGGGTGATCGCAGGGTACCTACGGGTTCAGGGTGTCCTTCCGCGTCGGTGGGTGGTGGACTTGGCCGTCGGTGAGCACCACGTCGACGGCGACCTTATCTCCGGCGGACGGTGGTTCGGGCGAGGGTGGAACTCTCCGGTGGGTGCTGCAAACTCCAAATTGGTGCGCGGGTTAGGGAGGTGGATGCACTAGGTGGCTACTGGCATGAGTTGAGAGGCAGGGGTGCACGCACGGGAGCGAATCTTGCCGGATCCCGAAGCGGGTCGAGGCGGCCGGAGTTGGGGAAGAAGACTTCCTCGAGGCCTTCCCAGTGGCTTGGCGTGGTACTTGTGGGGTGTAGGGATGGTGCGTGTTCGAGTTCGAGCTCGGGACCTCCTTTTATAGGCGATCCGAGGAGGTGGCCGTGAACGGGATAACGCCGGCGAGCAATTACGGCGAGGCAGAGGTCGGGCAGGAGGTTTAGGCGGTTGGGCATCATCGTGGTGGTCCACTGGCACCGTTTCTCCGCTAAAACCTCGGTCGGGTTGGGGTAATGCTCCGGTCCTCGACGGAACGGCCGTACGGGCACGACGGCGGCAGGGAGCGCGCTCCGTGCCTCCCAGTTCACGACGACGGCTCTGCAGCGTGCACAGAGGAGGGGACGGCCATGCGGTGGCCTCTGGTGGCTTGGGCGGTGCTGGACGGCGCCGTCCCACGCTGCGCCTCTCTGGCAGCCGCAGCGGGCGCTGCTGCCGCCGCGCATGGGGCGATGCACCTCGGCCAGCTCGCCGCCGACGCCCGCAAGCGTCCAGGCGATCGTGCGGCGCGGGGATAAGAAGGAGGAACAGGGCGCAAGGTGCCACTGCAGCTACTGGCGAGATCGACAGGTGTTCTGAAGAAAACGACACTGGCTCTGAAACTGTTCTCTGAACTCTGAACTTCGACAGTAACAGTGCCCTCCAGGTGTTCGACGATATGATTTGGGCACGAGGAAAATTTTCTGGAGCTGGGACTTGGTGAGGTGACCTCTTGATGCACCTAGAGGCTGCCTGAATTTCCTCAGATTTTTAGGAGGAGGAAAACAAATGAATTTCACCAAATTTTGCAAATATGGCCCAAACTTGCAGCAAGCACATTTTGAAAATTTTGAACTGGAGACCAGTGGATGTTCCTGGATCTTGGTTGAGGGTTCTATGGACTAGCCAAGGAAATTTTTTTGGAGGCAAAACTCAAAGGAGAACTAGTGGTTCCTTTGTAAATCTCCAAGGGTCAAAATAGAGGACAGAAAGGTTTTTGATTAGAAATAAATGGAGATAAAATCATGGGGGAGTTCAACTTGCTGGATTTGAAGTTTATCTTGACACAAAGTGGGGAGATGGTTTTTGGGAGGGGGATTTCCACTTAGGTCATGGCAAGAGGAAATTTTGAAAGGGAAAGGATCACTCCATATGCCACAGGGCTATTTTAAAAGAAAAGATTTTCAAAAACTTTCCCAATGAAAAACATTTGTGTTGAGTCAACACAAGATGAAAAACCTCCAAGACCAAAGATCAAGTTTTGGATGAACTCAAGGAAAATACTTGTTATAAAAGAAATTTTTTGAGAAGGAGAGTCCCCTTTAAAACAAAATTTAAATAACCTCCTTCAAATCAAATAAAGAATTTGATAAAACCAAACAAATTTTTTGGGTGTCACAAAAACCGGTGTATCTCGGGTAGGGGGTCCCAAACTGTGCATCTAGGATCGATGGTAATAGGAGACGGGGGACACAATGTTTACCCAGGTTCGGGCCCTCTCTATGGAGGTAATGCCCTACTTCCTGCTTGATTGATCTTGATGAATATGAGTGTTACAAGAGTTGATCTACCACGAGATCGTAATGGCTAAACCCTCGAAGTCTAGCCTATGAGTATATGGTAATGAGTATATCTCCATCCGGACTATGCTCTCCGGTTTATATAGGCACTGGAAAGATCTAGGGTTACATGGGGTCTGTTACATAGGAGGAAATCTTCATAATCGGTCGCCTAGCTTGCCTTCCATGCCAAGTAGAGTCCAACCCGGACACGGGTATAGTCTTCGGCCTTCGTATCTTCACAGCTCATCAGTCCGGCCCGATGGATAACAGGCCGGACGCCCGAGGACCCCTTAGTCCAGGACTCCCTCAGTAGCCCCTGAACCTGGCTTCAATGACGAGGAGTCCGGCACGCAGATTGTCTTCGGCATTGCAAGGCGGGTTCCCCTTCTTCCGAACTCCAAGATAGTCTTCAGATGTAGTAAATATATCCGGACATGTGTATGTAATCACAGAAAATACAGTACTCCACGAGTTCAATCTGCTGACAACTGTTTATGCCATTGTATCACGCCTGCCCGGTTATTATTTCCAACCGATGGCTAGCCCGTCGCCCCACGTCTCGGGGAGCAGTTTTGTTGGCACGTCTTGTCAAAGCAGAGATCGTGTCCCCTTATTTACGGGATTTTCAATAATGTAGGTGTGGGTAACCCAACCGTCCCCTGGGCACAACTCTTTGAGGATAGGTAAGTTTCGAGATCCAGGAGGGGACGCTCGATATTCCGGGCCTTTATATAGGGACCCAAACTTGTCTTTCTCTTCTGCGTTTGCTTCTTCCTCAACCCCAGCCACCTCAAGTTCTAGCCCTCGGGTTCCAATCGCCACCAGCCCCAATCATGTCCGGGCCCAGCCGTTCAGGCCGGTGGGTGGCCTCTTCTGTCACGGAGGAGGATATTGCGAAGCTCCGCGTGGCGAGGTATCTGACCCCAGAAATCCTTCATCGGCTTCCTGCCGAGGGGCAGGTTATTCCCACCCCCAAATCCGGCGAGAGGGTAGTATTTGTGTCCCACTTCCTCCATGGGTTAGGGTTCATGCTTAACTCCTTCGTCCGGGGGTTCATGTTCTACTATGGGCTAGATTTTCACGATCTGGCCCCAGACTCCGTTCTCCTCATCTCGACATTTATCGTCACGTGTGAGGCCTTCCTCCGGACTCCTCTGCACTTTGGTTTGTGGCTCAAGACTTTCGACGTGAGGCCGCGGGTGATAGAGGAGGAGCAGGCAGAGTGCGGCAGCGTTATAATAAGCAAGTTTGCCAGCGCGGTTTGGTTTTAAGGATCTTTCGCCGAGTCTTCCGACCTATGGCAGCAGGGGTGGTTTTATGTCAACGAGCCGCGGGGCTCCAAGTGGGCAGCTACGCCCGTGTTCTGACCCGGCCGTCCAACTCAGCTCGCTTCATGGATCAATAAGGGATTAGACTGGGGGTCGGCCAATGAGGTGCAGACTCTGCAAAGTCGCATCCGAAGCCTTACCGAGAAGGGCATCGAACTTGTGAATGTTTAGCAAGTAATGCTAGTCCGCCGGATCCTGCCATGTCAGCGGCGGCCTCTCCGTATGTGGGAGTTTAATCCAGAAGGGCGGCGGACTCTTCAGCACTTCTTTGGCGCTACGCACGAAGGGATGTGGACATTATATTTCGGGGAGCGAGCACAATGGACGGACACCACTGAAGACGTTGGCCTTGACTGCAATCATCCAGACACTTCGGTAAGTATTCAATCTCCGAACACCTTTCATTCAAGCATCTCTTGACAAGATACTGAACAACCCGTCCTTATATAGGACTAGATAAAGAAAGCGGTGCTGATCTGGTGTCCGGCGCCCCTTCCCGAAGACCCCGCGTCCGCCCTGCTGACGCGGATGTTAACTTCGACACCGTACCAGGTGTCTGCAGAGGGGGGTGAGAGCGGGGAGCCCAAAGGAGATGCCCGCCCTGAGGACGATTCAGACGCTGTGTTCGGGGAAACTGGAACCCTTTTGCCCAGTGGCAAAGGTGTAGAGGGAGCCTTCCATAGCAAGAAGAGGGCCGCTTCTGGAGGTCAGGAGGGGAAACCTTCCAAGAAAGGGAAAACGCCATCGTCGGGCGGCTTGGGTCGGGCAAGCGATGTCGATGTAGAGCTTGATGATGAGGACGAACCTCCGGCCGGACCGTAAGTGACACAGGGTACTTTAACCATACCTCATTCCTTTCTTATTACTGAAGTAATCCTCCGACATATGTACATCCTCGCAGGTTAACGCCTGGTGTTTCTCAATCGTCCTCCTCCTCAGGAGACCTTCTGCCGGAGATGATGGAGAGTGACACGCCTTCTCCGGCCTCCTCGCCCAATAGGGCAGATGATCTTGAGGTGTCGTCCCGGAGGGCTCCTCCCAACCGGCAAGTAGCGTGGGAAACGAGGAAGGAGTTGCCCGAAGGTGGCGCCTCTGTCACTCAGGGTTTGGGGATCAAGAATGACGGCCCCGAACTATCCGGTTTACAGCCGGAGACGATTTTGGAGGCGGGTAAGCGGATTCCTTCAAAGGAGTGTCGTGCTCCGGCGGCGGTGTCCGAAGACCCAGGAGTGCCGGAGACGCTGACGGACATGCTGCGACGAGCGTCCGTTTCGGAAGAGCACTATGCCTTAATGGTTACGGTGGTCGAAAAGATTCTCTCCGCGAAGAGCGGGTTGAACGAGGCCTTTACGAGCCTTCTAAGAGGTTTTGAGGTTTGTGATGTAATGTTTCCAATTGAATGATATTGACAGAATGCACCTGTTGTGTATGCAGTAGCCCCTGAGACTCGGATTGCCTTCCGAAGGAAGCAATCGGAGGATCAAAAAGATATGCTCAGGTACTAATCTTGATTTAATTTGAAATACAGGCTACCGCCCCTTGCGCCACTACTCGAAATACGGAAGTGGCCGAACTGCAGCGAAAGCTGGATATTGCGGAGGATGACATTGCATTGATCAACCGGCGTCTTGGCGACTCGCAAGGTATATATTTCGAGCATTCCTTACACCAATGTGCTTGTAATTTAAGCCTGACTCTGAAAAAGAGTTTTATATGAAATATGCATGAATGCAGATGGTGCCGCCGCCATGGAAGCCCTTCGGGCAGAGCTGGCCCGGGTCAAGGAGCAGGCCTGGTTTAGTGATGCGGCTGCCGAAAAGGCATCGACTGAGTTGAAAGCCGAACAAGCTGCGCGGCGCCAAGACAAGGAGAAGATGTCCACCATGGCGCACGAGTTAGAGAATGCGGCTAGCCGCTGTAGACTTCTTGAGAAGGAAAATGAAGCCAAAACGGCTGAACTTGACAAGGCCTTACGAGAGGCAAGAGAAGCGCGGTCTGAATCCAGAGCAGCCCGTGAGGAGATCCGGCAAGCTGAGGAGATCCGGAGCATTATTTTGAAGACATCCTAGAGGCCGCCCGCTTGATAGAGGGTCAGTGCTCTAAAGACATAATGTTCGAGTGATGTGTATAAGTGTTGTAGCCGACAACTTTATGGTTAATCTGTTTTCATCTTTTGCTCGAAAGCTTGTATTCCTCGTGTGCGACCGTTTTAATGTAATCTGAAAGTTTTCCAGTCGTCGGCTTCAGCCCCCTTGTAGGAAATACGTTGGTGTTCGGAAAAGCATTGAATCACTCTTTATCCAACGTCTCGGTCCATAAAGGAGGTGATAATGCGGCGAACCAGGCAATCGGACTATAGGGCGTTAACACTTTCACTTAGCCATAGGAGTTTTATGGTGGGGCTACGACATAGCCCCTGGTATGTATGCGGCGTATTATAATTTTTGTACCTTACATGTTTTGATCTGAAAAAGATCCTTCGTGTGACACGGAGAATCGCTAAAGATTCGAATAAGTCGTCAAGTGGTTGACCAGCCCTCACCGCATCATGACAGTCAGTTTTCGGCTTTCTCTACTGAGGTGCTCATCTGGTCAAAGCCAGGGCACAATCGCAGTAGTTCTCCCTTTACTACCCTAGCCGATAGAGCAGAACGTAGGGTAGCAAGCACAGGAGCCGGGCAACCCAACTATTGACCAAAGCCAATGATTCGGAGCTGATGCATATAAGGCCAAACTTGCGCCGAAGTACGCTATAGAGCTGTTCGAACTTACAACCCGGCTATTTGACATGCTCGGGGTCGGGAACGGAGGAAAAAAGGCATAGTACAGGCTCAGAATAAAGAGTGCGGTCTACAAAAAGCTGTTTTGGACCTCCTGTCGCACGTCTGCGCCGCCCGTCCTCCGGGAGGGGAGTCCTTAACAGAAGTAGCCCCTTAGGTGAATGTACGGATCCGGACTCCGATAGAGTCCGTTGTAGATGTTGTCCTGTTGGTCACCTGTTTTTGAGTTATAATAAAGAAAAGTAAGGGAAACAGATAAAAAACATTACGGGAATGCTTGCAGGGTTGTCCATAGTGTGCTTCCGCCGATGCCCATGGTATCTTGAGCGTGTAGTGATGCACACGTGGTGTAAATCTGGCCGGCATAGTGGGTGGGTGGCGGAAGCCGAACTGCTATTTCCGTTCCGGGAGTGGTCGATCTTCAGAGGGAAACTGTTTCTGGCCCCTGGTGTTTGGTTGGCGAGCTGCTCCGTCATCTTTATCGCTTGATGGCCTCCTCGCCTTGTGCTCGATGTTAAACTTGCCTGCCTGCTTGAAGACCCAACAGTTTCTGTTGGTGTGATTAGCTGGCTTATCAGGGTGACCGTGAATCTGACAAGGTCGGTCTAATATCCTATCGAGGGCACATGGTCCATCCTGGTTGGCCTTAAATGGCTTCTTCCGTTGACCGGGTTTCGGATTGTGAAATCCGGCGTTGACCGCTGTGTCGCGCAATCTTTCATTATTGTTGCGACTGTTGTGTTCGTTTAATCGTGGCGTGCCGTTGCTGTCTCGGATTTCGAAAGTGCCCGGGTCGCTGGCGTTGTTGCTTTTACGAGCGAGCCAGTTGTCTTCTCCCGCACAAAAGTGAGTCATTAGAGCGGTAAGGGCTGTCATGGATTTAGGTCCCTCCTGGCCGAGGTGACGTGCTAGCCATTCATCCCGGACGCTATATTTGAAGGCCGCAAGGGCTTCCGCGTCCGGACAGTAGACAATTTGGTTCTTTTTGACTAAGAACCTAGTCCAGAGTTCCCTGGCTGACTCACCGGGCTGTTGGACAATATGACTTAAGTCATCGGCATCTGGTGGCTGGACATATGTTCCTTGGAAGTTGTCACGAAAGGCGTCTTCAAGATCTTCCCAGCTGCCAATAGAATTTTCTGGCAAACTGTTTACCCAGTACCGTGCTGGCCCCTTAAGCTTGAGAGGCAGGTATTTAATGGCATGAAGGTCGTCTCCACGAGCCAAGTGGACATGGAGGAGGAAATCCTCAATCCATACTGCGGGATCTGTTGTTCCATCGTATGATTCGATGTTGATGGGTTTAAACCCGTCTGGAAATTCATGCTCCATTACCTCGTTGGTGAAGCAAAGAGGGTGTGCGGCTCCTCTATGTTGGGCCACACTATGAAGCACCTCCGGTGGACTCCGCTTACGGTTTTCGGACCGAGCGTGCTCGGGTCTGTTGTGTCCGAATAGATAACCGTTATTACTGGCCGGGGCATGCCTCCACGATCGGTGTGTCGATTTTGTGTGTCCTGTTCTACCCTCCAGGTCTTGTTGGATGTCGCGAGTGTTTCCCCGAGCTTCTTTATTCTTGGTTGGACGGCCGGATGGGTTGGTATGCTGCTCTGCTTGGGCTGCTGCTTTGTCCGGACCGAACTGTGGTCGGCCTACCGGCTTATTCGATGGTCGTGTGGGCTCCAACGCCTTGCCATCGTATTGAGGGAGCCACCTACAGTTGTGGTGGCTTTTGTCTGGGCCGCTAAGGCCGTTTTCTTCAGCGGCCAGGACCTCGGTCCATCTATCATTGAGCAAATCTTGGCTCACTTGAAGCTGCAGCTGCTTCCTCCTTAGGCTCCTTGCAGTGGCTATGAGCCGGCGTTTAAAGCGCTCCTGTTCTAGAGGTTCCTCAGACACGATGAATTCCTCGTTGCCGAGGCTCTCTTCTTCCTCGGAGAGTGGAAGATAATTACTATCCTCCGAATCTCCGTATGTGGCCTATTCATCAGGGCTATCTTGCCCGCTTTCCTGGTCCTCCTGTTCAGATCCTGTCTCAACAGGGTCTTCGTTGTCCGGAGTATTATCACCTCCGGTGCTAGTATTGTTTTCTCTTGAGTGACGTGACTAAGAGTGGCGCCGGCGGCGCCGGTGTTCGGACTGTGTACCAGGAGGCTTATCCTCGACTGGATCCTCCTTGTCATCGTCGAGATCGTCGTTGGGTGTGTCTACCATACACACGTCACACCAAGAAGTGGTCGCCCCGCGTCTAGCGGATAGTAAGCTCTGGCCTTGCCCCTCATCATCGTCCAGACCGTCGATGTCTTCGGAGCAGGGGTCAGGCATGTTGGTTGGGTCTTCGATGGTGGCTATGAAGTTGGTGGCGGGTGGGAAGCAAAATTCTCTATCATCCGCTGTAAGGTCGAACCGAACATAGTTCGGCGACGAGCCGTCTGCCAGGGATAGGTTTTTTAGTGAGTTTAGTAGGTCGCCCATGGGCGAGTGTTGAAGATATCCGCGACGTTGAACTTGAAGATCGGTAGCCGATCGAGTTAGGTATCCGCGGGCTCGCAGGGTTCAGAACTCGATACCGGAGACAAGTCCAGGGTTCCGTTGATGCAAGTATCGTACGAAGTGGAATCTGCATGCGGCTCCAACGCCGCCGAATCGGTAGCCCTCGTGATGGGGTTGAGTTGCCCATCTTTGGACGACGTGATCTGCTCCGGATCTAAGGCCAGAGTTGTTACAGGAGCTATCTCCTGGATGTGGCCCGATGACAGGTTTAAGCCATGTTCATCGGGGCGAAGGGGAGCGGTTCCCGCGGTCTCGAATCCGTCGAAGATCAAGTCTCCACAAATGTCCGCGACGTAGTTCAGGCTTCCGAATCTAACCTGATGGCCAGGGGCGTAGCTATCGATCTGCTCCAGATGGCCGAGCGAGTTGGCCCGCAGTACGAAGCCGCCGAATACAAAATCTGTCCGGGGAGGAAGGTTTCTCCCTGGACCACGTCATTACTGACGATTGAAGGGGCCATCAAACCTTTTGTCGACGGCACAGTGGAACTCTCAATGAAAGCACCAATGTCGGTGTCAAAACCGGCGGATCTCGGGTAGGGGGTCCCGAACTGTGCATCTAGGATCGATGGTAATAGGAGACGGGGGACACAATGTTTACCCAGGTTCGAGCCCTCTCTATGGAGGTAATACCCTACTTCCTTCTTGATTGATCTTGATGAATATGAGTGTTACAAGAGTTGATCTACCACGAGATCGTAATGGCTAAACCCTAGAAGTCTAGCCTATGAGTATATGGTAATGAGTATATCTCCATCCGGACTATGCTCTCCGGTTTATATAGGCACCGGAAAGATCTAGGGTTACATGGGGTCGGTTACATAGTAGGAAATCTTCATAATCAGTTGCCTAGCTTGCCTTCCACGCCAAGTAGAGTCCAACCCGGACACGGGTATAGTCTTCGGCCTTCGTATCTTCACAGCCCATCAGTCCGGCCTGATGGATAACAGGTCGGACGCCTGAGGACCCCTTAGTCCAGGACTCCCTCAGGCACCACACACGGCTAAGAGAAGACTTAGTGTGTCTTTGGGGTGCCCCCCTCCCACATAATAGAGGGGGGGGAGGAGAGGTGGCTGGCCCAAGGGGGGCGTGCCATGGGGGGAGTCCTACTTGGACTCCCGGTCCAAGTAGGATTCAGCCCCCCTTTCCTATTCCAAGTAGGATAAGAAGGGAAGGAGGAAGAGGAGAGAAGGAAGGAGGGGGCGCCGCCCCCACCCCTTGTCCAATTCGGACTGGGCAAGGGGGGGCGCGCGCCACCTCCTGGCCAGCCCTCTCTCTTCTCCACTAAGGCCCATGGTGGCCCATTAACCTAGGAAACTTAACCATCTTTGATTAACGAGCTAGTCAAGTAGAGACATACCAGGGACACTCTGTTTGTCTATGTATCCACACATGTACTAAGTTTCCGGTTAATACAATTCTAGCATGAATAATAAACATTTATCATGATATAAGGAAATATAAATAACAAGTTTATTATTGCCTCTAGGGTATATTTCCTTCAGTCTCCCACTTGCACTAGAGTCAATAATCTAGATTACATAGTAATGATTCTAACACCCATGGAATCTTGGTGCTGATCATGTTTTGCTCGTGAGAGAGGCTTAGTCAATGGGTCTACAACATTCAGATCCGTATATATATTGCAAATCTCTATGTCTCCCTCCTTGACTTGATCGCGGATGGAATTGAAGCATCTCTTGATGTGCTTGGTTCTTTTGTGAAATCTGGATTCCTTTGCCAAGGCAATTGCACCAGTCTTGTCACAAAAGATTTTCATTGGACCCGATGCACTAGGTATGACACCTAGATTGGATATGAACTCCTTCATCTAGACTCCTTCATTTGCTGCTTCCGAAGCAGCTATGTATTCCGCTTCACACGTAGATCCCGCCATGACGCTCTGCTTGGAACTGCACCAACTAACAGCTCCACCATTCAATATAAATACATATCCGGTCTGTGACTTAGAGTCATCGGATCAGTGTCAAAGCTTGCATCGACGTAACCGTTTATGATGAGCTCTTTGTCACCTACATAAACGAGAAACATATCCTTAGTCCTTTTCAGGTATTTCAGGATGTTCTTGACCACTGTCAAGTGATCCACTCCTGGATTACTTTGGTACCTCCCTGCTAAACTAATAACAAGGCACACATCAGGTCTGGTACACAACATTGCATACATGATAGAACCTATGGTTGAGGTATAGGGAATGACTTTCATTTTCTCTCTATCTTCTGCAGTGGTCGGGCATTGAGTCTGACTCAACTTCACACCTTGTAACACAGGCAAGAACCCTTTCTTTGACCACTGCTAGGAAAAGGGCTATAGCTAATATGGACATTAATGGCGCACCACATATGTGGTGCGCCACTGCTATATAGCAGTGGCGCACCATGTGTAGGTGCGCCATTAGTGTCCATATCACTAATGGCGCACCACACCCACGGTGCGCCACTACTAACAATTTTTTTTCGAAACTAGTAATGGCACACCAGGGCATAGTGCGCCATTACTAGTTCTAACTAGTAATGGTGCACCACACACTCTGTGCGCCACTACTAACAATTTTTTTTACTTTTTTTCAAAACTACTAATGGCGCACCAGGGTATAGTGCGTCATTACTAGTTCAAACTAGTAATGGCACACCACAACCACGGTGCGCCACTACTAACAATTATTTTTTTATATTTTTGTTGCAAAACTAGTAATGGCGCACCACGTAACAGGTGCGCCATTAGTAACCAGGATTACTAATGGCGCATTGTTAGGTGCTGCGCCATTGGTAACCTGAGAGTAGCTAGATATTTTGGACAGCCACCTACCACACTCACTTTCCCCCCTTCATTCTCTCCACCTCCTTCTCCAAGCTTGTCTCGGCTGCCTCCTCCTCCTCACCTCATTTGCACCACAGATTCACCCAAATTAAGTGGTTAAATTTCCATTTTTTGATAGGTAAGTAAGGGGAAAGCTTTCTTTATGTTGTAGATCTACTTTTTTCTCCCTCCAACAACGTACATGCACTTTCTATGGCCTAGATCTACGTATGTTTGTGGTGTTGCATATGTTTGTGTTTGTAGGTACCGGTATTTGAAATGCGATAGTTGCCAATATTTTGCCGGAATGTTGATTCATTTCCGTTTCGGCGAGAATTTGGCACTATGCATTCTTTTTGGTCCTATTTTTAGGCAAAGTCATGCCAATTTTTTTTGGTTCTAAAATATTATTTTGCTCTACCCCGCAGGCGACCATGGTCCGCACGATGACCGAAGGCATTGTGAATAGGTTTTTGAGCTCCACGAAGGTCGAGATGCTTCAAAAGAATGAGACGGAGATAAGATGTCCGTGTCGAAGATGCAAGCTGAAGAGCCTTATGGACCTGGATTCCGTACAGGTGCGGGACCACCTGCTCTTGCGTAGTTTCATGGATGGCTATCGGTGGCAAGGTGATGAAGATGACTATGAATTTGTCCATGGGGGCCGGGCAAGAAATGAGGAAGGGCAGCAAGACAACCGCGGCTAGGGCGGGCGAGAAGATGAAGAATCTCCAGGACATGATCACGAAGTAGATGCAGTACACAGTCATCATGTAGAAGATGCCGGACATGATGATGAGGAAGATGCCAGAGCAGACGAAGGGCATGATCATGAAGATGAAGATGCCGGAGCAGACGATGATGGACCATCGATGGGCTGGGTGCAGGACCCTCATGAGCTGCTTCTCAAGCAGACGGATAACGCAAGAGCTGCCGCCCGAGAGAAAGCCAAGCTGGATCAACTGGAGATAGACGCGGTTACTCCATTGTATGACGGATGCAGGCCCGAGGATACCCGCCTGAAAGTAACGCTCATGGCTCTGGAGATGAAGGTAAAACACAAAATGACCAACGCATGCTTCGACGAGAACATGTCATTCTGGAACGAACGTCTTCCTAAGGGGAACAAGTGCCCGACCAGTTTCGAGGAGGCGAAGAAAATCGTGTGTCCTCTGAATTTACCGCACGTGAAATACCATGTGTGCATGAACAATTGCATCATTTATCGGGACGAGCACGCAGAGTCTACCATATGTCCGGTGTGCGGCGTCACTCGATACAAGAAGAGGAAGAAAGCTCCTCGAAAAGTGGTGTGGTACTTTCCGATCACTCCTCGTCTACAGCAGTACTTCGCGGACCCTAAGCTAGCAAAGCTCCTGCGTTGGCACGCGGATACGGAGGAGAAGAAGTGAGAAGATGACGGAAATGACTTGGAGATAAATAAAAAAGACAAGATGCTGAGTCACCCTAAGGATGCGAGCCAGTGGCAAGCGTTGAACTTCGAACACCCAGAATTTGGGGACGATCCAAGGAACATCGTGCTGGGCGCGAGCACCGATTGAGTCAATCCGTTTGGCAGCCAGAGAAGCACACATAGCACCTGGCCTGTGTTTGTGTGGATGTACAACCTTCCCCCTGGTTGTGCATGAAGAGGAAGTACATTCACATGAGTATGCTAATTGAAGGGCCGAAACAACCAGGGAACGACATCAATCTGTATCTGGGGCTGCTGAAAGAGGAGCTAGACACACTGTGGAAAACGCCAGCCAATACGTGGGACGCCGCAGAGAAAGAATATTTCCCTATGAGAGCCGCACTGCTCACGACGGTGCACGACTATCTCGGTTACGGATATGTCGCGGGGCAGGTGGTCCACAGATTTTCTGGATGTGTGAGGTGCATGGATGACACAATGTATCGCCAGCTAGATAGATATCCCGGGTCTTCGAAAACCGTGTTCATGGGACATCAAAGGTGGCTTCGCAACGATGACTATGGAGAAAACACAAGGATCAGTTCGATGGTGAAACCGAACCCCGAAGACGCCCGCGTACGAGGAGCGGCGAGGAAATAGACGAGCTGTTGAAAAATTGGAAAGATTGCCCACTGTCGGGAAAGAAGCAAAAGGCGCCAGAGCCGGGAAAGAAGCGAAAGGCGCCAGAGCCGCTGCTGAAGGTATGGAAAACGAGGTCTGTTTTCTGGGACTTGCCGTACTGGAAGATCCCCCGTGTGCCTCACTTCCTTGATGTCATGCATATCACGAAGAACGTGTGCGAGAGTCTGCTTGGTACCCTGCTCAACAAGCCAGAGAGGACCAAAGATGAGCCGAAAGCAAGGGCAGACTTGAAATCAATGGGCATCTGGGAGGAGATTCACACTAATGATGAAGATGATGAGGCGAAGCAGGACACGGAAAGTCGTCGCAAAGGCAAAAAGGCCAAGAAGATCAGAAATGACTACCCTCCTGCGTGCTTCACTCTAAGTCAGGAGGAGATCAAGCAGTTTTTCACCTGCCTCGTAGGAGTAACACTTCCTTACGATTACGCGGGGAAGATAAGCAGATACCTAGACTCAGCGAAGCAGAAGTTCAGCGGGATGAAGTCTCACGACTGTCACGTGCTGATGACGCAGATACTTTCAGTTGCAATCTGTGGGATCATGGACGCGCACGTCCGTGAAACGCTATTTGGCCTATGCAACTTTTTCAACGTCATCTCTCGGAAGTCGGTTGGTGTGAGGCAACTCAGAAGGCTACAGGAAGAGATCGTGGTGATACTATGCGAGCTTGAGATGTACTTCCCGCCCGCATTCTTCGATGTTATGGTGCATCTGCTGGTCCATATCGTGGAGGATATCATCCAACTCGGGCCGACGTTCCTGCACAGCATGATGCCGTTCGAAAGGATGAATGGTGTCATCAAAGGATACGTTCGCAACATGTCACGTCCAGAGGGAAGCATAGCCAGGGGCTTTCTGACCGAAGAGTGCATCTCCTACTGCACGAATTATCTAGGCATCGAGAACCCCGTTGGTCTGCCCGTCAACAGGCACCTCGGCAGGCTCGCTGGATGGGGTCACCGCGATGGTCACCGCGAAATGCATGTCGACTTCGAGGGTCGACTCGCCGACTTTGAAAGAGCAAACCTAGTCGCGCTACAACACATAGACGTGGTCGATCCTTGGGTGGTAGAGCACAAAACCTTTATTGAGAAGACGTACAATGACCGAGGCCAACAGAGGACGGACGGAGATATAATCAAAGAGCACAACTCATGTTTCACGTGTTGGTTCAAGGAGAAGCTTCTGTCGTACCCTTTACATGAGGATTCTTCCGCGGAAGAAAAACTCATATTCGCCTTGTCACAGGCCGCCGAGCACAACCTGATGACCTATGAGGCGTACGATATCAACGGCTACACATTCTACACCGAGGACAAGGACATGAAGAGCGATGGTTATCAGAACTCCGGGGTAACGATGGAATCCTACACCGGTAACGACAAGGACAGATACTACGGAAGGATCGAGGAGATCTGGGAGCTGAGCTACGCTGGAGAGAAGGTCCCGATGTTCCGTGTCAGATGGGCCAAGAGCGTCCTAAAAGAAGACCGGTATTTCACCACCATGGTTATACCCGAAGCCAAATCCAAGACCGCGGGCGCAAACGTCACCGTGAAA
The DNA here is from genome assembly GCF_018294505.1 of Triticum aestivum. Classification (NCBI taxonomy): domain Eukaryota; kingdom Viridiplantae; phylum Streptophyta; class Magnoliopsida; order Poales; family Poaceae; genus Triticum; species Triticum aestivum. Next base: position 543,000,201 of record NC_057802.1, read on the forward strand.
AATGAGCCATGGGTACTGGCTTCCCAAGTGGACCAATGCTTCTTCATTACCGACCCGTCAAAGCCCAGTCGTGTTGTCGTGAGGAGAGGCAAAAGGAAGATCATTAGAATGGATGGAGTCGCAATTGAGCAAGACTTCGACAAGTACGGCGACCCGAAGATGGAACATGACGACGACGATGAAGTGCCATACACCGCAAGAAGAAGCAGGACCACCCTACCTAAAGGACGTCCGTTCAACCGAAGAACTCCATTTGCGAAAAAGAAGGGCAAGAAGATTGTGAAAAGATAGCTAGCTAAGATCGATTGTATTTAAATCGCAGTCTTCATTTCTCGATTGTATTTCGACATATTGAAATGATATTTCTTCTGTTCGAGTCCTCATGAATATTTATTTATGTTTATTCTAGTATTGAATTTCTAACTCACAAAAAGTATTGAATTTGTTAATATTTTTTGAACTCATGAATATTTTTAAATTTCATGGGCACTTTTTGAATTCATGAATATTTTTTCAAATTTGATGATATTTTTTCATATTCATAAATGTTTTACCAATTCACAAATGAATGCAACTAAAAATCTAAAAATAAATTGATGATATTTTCAAATAACAAATTTGATGATATTTTTTCATATTCATAAATATTTTCAAATAACAAATTTGATAATATTTTTTCACATTCATAAATGTTTCAAATTTGATTGTAATTTTCTAAAAAATTATTAGATGCAACTAAAAATAATAATAAAAAGTTACTAATGGCGCACCAGGAGAAGGTGCACCATTGCTATCAATGTACTTATAGCGCACCCCTGGGAGGTGCGCCATTGGTATACCAATTTTTATGATATTTTTTCAAATATTTTCAAATAACAAATTTGATGATATTTTTTCATATTCATAAATATTTTCAAATAACAAATTTGATGATATTTTCTCACATTCATAAATGTTTTCAAATTTGATCATCATTTTCTAAAAAATTATTAGATGCAACTAAAAATAATAATAATAAGTTACTTATGGCGCACCCCTAGGAGGTGCGCCATTGCTATCGATGTACTTATGGCGCACCCCTAGGAGGTGCGCCATTGCTAACCTTCCCCCTCTATCCCTCCCTCGCCAGATCCCCCTCGCACCCGCGCCAAATCCCCCTCCATCTCGCTATCGCCCTCGCCAGATCCCCCTCCCCCCGCCGCCGACGACCCCCCGCACCCGACGACCCCCGCGCCCACTCCGCCGCCGGAGCACTAGGAGGAGGAGGCCCGCATCCACCAGGAGAGGAGGCCCGAGCACTTCTTCTTCCTCCGACCGACCCCATCTCGCCGTCGCGACCGCTGCTCCGGTCCATTCCCGCGGCAACTGAGGTGTCCACAAGCCCCATGATGAGCTCCTTCCTCGCCCCCCTTTCCCCCTTCGATTTAGATGCCGTAGCACGCCGACTCCATCATGCCCGAACCCTACTGCTGCTGCGCGGCATACGGCCTCGCCGCGCGCCGGGCTTCCTTCTGCTGCCCCGTCCTGCTGCACGCGCGCCTCGCCCGGCCGCGCCTATGAAGTCCCTGGCCGCGAGCCCCGCCTCACCTGGCCGGTAGCCCTGCACCCATGCCCGCCTTCCCCTGACCCCAGGCCATCCCCTGCTTGCGCTGGCCGCCCTTTGCCTCACGTCCACCGGGAGAGGAGGCCCGAGCACTTCTTCTTCCTCCAACCGACCCCATCCAAGGATCTGCATTGTTTCATCAAATTTGGTTAGATGTTGGATTAGTGCTGCTGTGTTCAGCTTTTGGTTTGGTGCTGCCATGTTGGTCGATCTGTGATATGTACTGGCAAATGCATCTTTGAGTAGATAACTGAATGTTGTTGTGCTGGTTCAGAGTAGGAGAGGCCCCTGGTAAATGGATGAACAAGCAGCAGTATGCTCTGGCAAATGCATCCATCATACTACTAGCCAGGGGTGAGAGAATGGAGTGTTGTTGAACTGAACTCAGTAGTAAAGTTAATAATCTGAGACATATATGCATCTAGTAGTCACTCAGGCTGAAGGAAGCTGTGTGTAGTTGTTGATGCTCAAGCTGAAGATTAAGGGTGCAGAGTGCATTTGGCATCTGGGACTATGGACATGAACGCTTCAGACAAATTAATCGACAGGGATATATGGTAGAGGTAGCAGATTGAACAATGCTCTTGTGCTTGACATGGACCACAAAACATAATAAAAAGTTTTCTAAAAATGAACAAATTATCATGGCCTAGCTTAATTAGCTGCATTTTTCCCTTTTCGAAGATGCCAATGTAATCCTACCCATGATGTAGAAAGCAGTGTACTTTATAGTGCAACCATGATGCAGAAATACTGGTCTCATTAACCAATCCGGACATTACATGACACCAACAAGTAGTACATGCTTAATAGAAATATTAATAATAGAAAAGGAGGATATTAATAATAGAAATATTAATAATAGAAAAGGAGGATAATAATAATTCACTACTTGGAAATACTGGTACTCATGGATGGTACCGAGGTTGAAATGTCAGATATGTGTTATCATGCCTGTAGATTTTCGCCGATGGATTTGCTTTGACATGGTTGTTGGAGTGGATTCTTTTCCTGGTGTTGATCCAAGGAGAAGCGATGTTTTTGTTTACATCATATTGGATCATGTTTGTTGGACTTAGTTATGTGGCTAGTTATATGTGGATGTGACTGAGCAACCAATTCAGCCGGGGGGCATGTTCCTAGCTAGCATAATTGTTAGAGCTTCCCTTTCATATGTTCTGTAGCATTAAGGCTACATAGCATGCCATTTTTGTGCCTTGTATTAATTGCTTTCCCTACATGTTTGCAGGTTTAAGTGGAAAAAGAGGAAGAAAGGAGAATTAGGGTAGGGTTTCATGGCTAGAAGATATATTGCTGGGTTTTGTCTCCGACCATCGTGTCGTGATGATATTGGGGGGTTTTGTCTCTTCTAGTTTCCCGAGAGGTGGGATAATGATTTTGCAGCTACCCCGAGAGGCCCTTGAGTTTGCCGGAATGTCGATTAACTTCCGTTCCGGCAAATTCAGGTACTCCATATGTCCTATTTTCAGCAAAGGTCATGCTGAAATTTTCCGTGAATTTTAGCATGACTTTGCTAAAAATAGGACATATGGGGTACTTGCGACTAATGCATGGGCCGCGGTATCTTAGTACTTAATTAAGTAGGATCAACTATTTTTTGTCCATCACTCGATAAACTACATGTATGTGTATTTAGCATGACTTTTTTGGTATAATCTATACCTATATGGAGTACTCATAGTTATTTAGCATCACTTAATTAAGTAGTACTCATAGTTATTACTAATGTCAGTTGCTCTCTTTCTGTGCCTTTTTACAACATGAGCAATGCATAGTTATTACTAATGGTATAATCTATACCTATATGGAGTGTGTACTATTAGTGTAAATTCTTCTTTGGTTAATGATAACATGACAGGAAATAGCAGTGAAATTACTTTCTATAGGATTTTGTTGTTGTTGTGAACTTTCAGAAAGGTTACTTAACTCACCTATTGCAGAAAAAAACAGTCAGTGCTAACATGTTGATTTGTAATAACTCTAGTAGATACTACCCTGATCTCATCCAATAACTCAAGTGCCAAGCAAGAGAGATATTGTGTATAATAAATTACTTGACAAGCTCAAACAGTTCGGCATTTGAGCCATTATTCTAGGTTTGCTAGTACTAGTTCAGAAGCTCAAGCTAAGGAGTATGTAATGTACCTGATTATGGCTGTGATGCACTATGTTATGATGATATGATGATGAAAAACCCTAAATGATATAACCTTGGCTTTTAGGGTGCCTCGGCATCGATAAACCCTAAATGATGAAAACTTAGGCTTTTGGGGTGCCTCGGCGTCGACAAACCCTAAATGATATAACCTTGGCTTTTAGGGTGCCTCGGCGTCGACAAACCCTAAATGATAAAGCCTTAGCTTTTATGGTGCCTCGGCATCGATAAGCCCTAAATGATGAAAACTTAACTTAGCATTTAGGGTGCCTCAGCGTCGACAAACCCTAAATGATAAAACCTTGGCTTTTAGGGTGCCTCGGTGTCGATAAAAACCTAAATGATGAAAGCTTAGGCTTTTAGGGTGCCTCGGCGTCGACAAACCCTAAATGATAAAAGCCTAGCTTTTAGTATGCCTCGGTGTCGACAAACCCTAAATGATGAGACCATGATAATTCCTCACAAACCAACCCTTAAATAACACTGAGCCATTATGCCGTCACCCTTGAAGCCTTGCGGGCATTTGCAGCCCTTAGCTTGTTTATTTGGTCAACTTAGAGATCTTGTTCCTTGACAATAACCAACTTTTTGACCAAACTTTTTTCCTATTTAGAGCGAAACATGGCCCACAACGATGAGGCCGGTGGTTCAGGCAAGGCATTCTGGGAGCTATCCCAGGAGATGGAGGAAGAACCTCACCGCTATGAGGACGCCGCGGAAGACACCGATCCCGACTACACAACCCCTAGTGGCGCCGGGGATGAAACCACTGATGGTGCCGCCGAGGATGCCACCACTGATGATGGCAGTGCATGCACAGATGGCAGCCAACCGAAGAGGCAACGGAAGGACCGGCGCCTGAACGTGCTCGGCACCGTCAAGGAGGAATTTACTGAAGTGTCCTCCGGTGGGCATCCAACAGCGCCCAAAGAATTAGTCAAGGGGTACGCGGGACAGCTCGGGTGCATTCTCCGGAGCACCGTCTCGATCAACACCGAGAACCTAAGGCATCATGACCGAGGGAATTTGCACAACCTCCTCTTCACGAAGCTACACGAATGATACAAGTTCCCCGGTGACTTCGCAAACACACGCCTCTCAGGGAATAAAGTGAATAGTGCCGCCCTCACGAAGATGAGCACGGCCCTGGCTACTTGGAGAGCCGCGGTGAAGAGAAGGATTGAAAAAGGTGATAGTTATGAGAAGATCAAGGAGACAAATCCTTCGATCAGCGAAGCTGACTACCTGGAGTTCAAGATCAAGTGCGAGAGCAACGCAACCGCGGAATCAAGTCAGTGGGGGAAAGATATGCGGGACTTGAACTTAGGGGTCCACAAACTCGATCCCGGCGGTTATAGAGTGGCGGAACCTATATGGGACAAGGAGGACGCGGAGTGTGCTGAGCAAGGCCTACTACCCCTCTTCGATAAATACCGTGAGAAGCAGACAAGGAACTATGTCAGGGCCCGGTACAAGATTGACCCGGTAACAAAGGAGCTTACCACGGATCTGAAGACCAAGGCGCTTGAGCTTGTTCTGGTAAGGAATACACCCCCGCGTAATTAGCTCCATATGGTTGCATTCTAATTAATGAAGCCAAATTTCTAAATGGTTCACGTTCCTTCCGCAGGACACTGAAAGCAGTAGCGCGGGGTCGTCTAAGAGCTCCCCTTGGGACACCACTTTAAATAGGGCATTGAACGTAATGAAAAACAAGGATAAGCTCAGTAAGCCGTCGTCAGCTGGTCGTGTGGCCGACAAAGGCTTGTCCACGAAATGGTCGGAATACTATACCGCTAGGCGAAAGGAGAGAAAGACCAGCTCGGAAAGCCAGGAGCGCGAGGTTCAAGAACTCAAGGCACAAGTGGCGTGGATTCCGGAGATAGACGAAGAGCAAGTGTGAGACCAACTGGGAGCGACGATCACCACCATTATGCCTACCTTGATTGAGGGGCTGCAGGCGTGGATGGCCGGCGGCCAACAGGGGCCGCCCCCGATTCCCAGCTTCACGGGCAGCAACTCGCGCAACGCGCCGGTGGCGCCATTGGTTTCTCTGGCGGAGGCGGCATTGGTGTCTCCGGCGTCGGCGCCTGCATTGGAGCTTAATGCACCCGGGTGTGGGAAGAATACGCCGGCCGGCACCTCGGCAGCAAGCGGCCCCTCCGTCACTTGCACGCCCGCCGTTGGCGGTGCCTCGACATTAGCCGAGCTCGACGCCATCACGGTAACTAATTAAGCCTCTCGGCCGATGACTTCATCTCCTTGCCTTTGACTGGGCATCCCTGACGCCCTACATGTTTTCGCAGGGCGCCGCCGACGTTCCATGCACTCTCCTGCACTTCGTGGACGGCGAGTTGATCGATGTCGCCAAGGCCAGAATCGTTCAACTGGGCAGCCGCGTGTTCCACGGTAATCCGATGCCACCCACCGTGTATAGGGTTCAACTGGTTCGGGTGCTGCGGGGCTTCGACGACTTGTTACCTCCGACCCCCTGGGGCCGACGAAGATGATGTGATGACTCTCAGCACCTACATAAAGCTGGCTCATGCTTTGGCCGAAGAGCCAGATTCGTTTGGGGGCGGGGGACACCACCCCACAGACAACACCGCCAGTCGTGCCGGCGCCAAACCATGGCAAGACCGTCGCAACGCTACCGGCGTCAGCTGATCCGGACATGCGTATGGCACAGGATCCAGACGACGATGATGGTACATTTACCAACATCGATAAGTACTTCAACGAACATGGGTACGATGACGTATTCTTGGGGCCTCCTTCTCAAGAACCCAACCCTGGAAAAGACGATCGCGATCTAGTTGGTACCGCGGAGAAACCCAATTGCAACAGGCGTCATCTGGCGTTCAGTTCTCAGGAGACGCCTCCAGCTGCCGCATTCACCGAGCCTCAGATAGCCGAGGTGCGAAATATTATCAGCCCCAACACACTCAAGAAGGTGGTCTCTGAGCAGAACTCGATCCCATTACAGCAGAAGAAGCAGAAGGGACGGAAAAGAAAGAATAACAAGGGTGCGAGCTAGCCGGCACCGAGTACGATCCATGCTCAGGACGGGCCACCTTCACCTAAGGATATCTCGAGGAGGGTGCATGTGGCGGGTAGGCCGATGCTACCGACTAATCTGCTCAATGCTGCAACCGGTGTTATGCGGAGTCTGCATGACAGTTATCTTTCTTTGGAGAAGCGGCGTCTCTCCGAGAATGATGTGGCATACCCGGTTTTCGTGGCCAAGGTGCCAGAGGGCAAGGGCTTTGTCGATAGCGCCATCGGGGGTATGATCGTCCTGCGGTTTGATGACATCTTCGCTATGTTTAACCTTCATCCGCTGCACTACACCTTCGTTCGGCTATTTTCGCTGAGTATGGAGATGCGGATCATTAGAGACAAGACCCCGGACATCGTGATAGTCGACCCCTTCTACATGCGTGCCAAGATCTTGGGCAGCGCTGGGGACCCGCAAGTCGCGAGTTCATACCTCGAAGGCGTCCTTCTGGCGAACCTCGAAGGCCATACTTTCCCGAGTAAGTCATCCCCTCACCGCCCCGTAACATATGATTTATTAGATTTCGATCGTTCTTTTTTTCTAACATTCTGTGTTTTGTCCAGTGACACACATTGCACACCCATCCTCTTTAGCCCGAACTATTCCATGGACACGTATTTCGACTCGGACCGTCAGTCGAAGAAAGACTACACAAATATCAAGAAAGTTCTTGATGATGTTCTCCCCGACTACGCCAAATCTGGAGGCACCTTCAGGAGGCCACTTTTTAGGTACGGCAAGCACGTGTTCACCCACGTAACGACGTTCCCCTGCGTCAAGCAGCCGCCTGGCGGTCAGAAGGATGCCTACTACGCCCTCCATCACATGCGGGCAATCGTACGGGACCATAATCACCTTCTGCTACCAAATAGTCTCAAAGATTGGGCCTCACGCTTGTTGGCAATCCAGGACGCGGACCTCAGACAAGAATTCTTTCGCATCCAGTCGGAGTTTGCGGAAATCATCCATCAAGATGTCCTTCGTACCTCGGGGTAGTTCTACCTCAAATATCAACCGTCCAACAGTGAAATAGAAACAATGCTACAAATGCAGGCTGACAACGAACGCACATTCATGACCATCACGAAAGACGGCGGCTTCATCCACGCTCCGGTCCCTGAGTCGAGTCGAAATTAGTGATGCTATGTAGTTCTGAAATATCGATTAGCTCATGTTGTAATTAAACTTTAATGAACTTGTATGTCTCTTTGGTTTGCACAGTTGTTCAACTTATATGTAATCGATGCTATTTATTAGTAGGACCATGAATCATGCTATTAATGTGCTGCTTTTCTCTTCTGATCCTTTTGTTGCATACTTATATATTGCTTATATATTGTCTGTGAATTGCTACTAATGTTTTGTTTGTCTAGTGCATAGAGATGCCGTCGTATGTCGTGTACAAGGGTAAGGTTCCCAGAGTCTACGACGACTGGGAGGAGTGTCGGAGACAGGTTCACCGTTTCAGCGGTAACAATTACAAAGGGTACACCACTAGGGCGGAGGAGGAAGCTAGATACGCGCGCTATCTAACGGGAGAGAGGAGGGAGCGTTGGAGGAACCGGATGAAGACCGGTGTCACGACCGGATTTTTGGGATATGAAGTCCCAGAAAAACGGCCTGTGTGCTCACCAGCCCCAGGATTACTGTTAGCTGATGAGGCACCAACTTGATACAAGAATTCCAAGCAAGGAACAAAATATGTAGTACAAGACCATTTAGGCCTGGGTGTACAACACTTGGTTTCTAATAGTTGAGGGCGGAAGCGGTTGGAAACATCTGCGTCTATGGGACTCCATTTCCCACAAGAACAGCTGACCAGGATAACTCCTATCTTCGCGAGGCTGCTAACGTCAACAGCGTAGGTTCCGAGGTTGTCACCGCGATGCTTAACTCCAAGCAAGGAATCTGGCCAAGACAATAGCCAGGGACAAGCCAGTGAGTACGTTTGAATGTACTCGCAAACATTAAGAACACGGGTATAATATAACCAACATACTCCAGATTTAATAGACGATCATACATCCGTCACGAAAAATATACGAGAAACCATGATGCACACATATGGATAAAAATATACCAAAATAAAATACTGGGTGCCAAACGAGTGTCTGAATGACTCCTCGAGCGGAAAATGCAGAATAGTAATACTGGTGCCAAACGAGTGTCTGAATGACTCCTCGAGCGGTAAATGCAGAAATAATAATACTGGTGCCAAACGAGTGTCTGAATGACTCCTCGAGCGGAAAACGCAGAAATAATAATGCCGCAGTCGGGCGTCTGAGCGACACCACATAAAGGGCTTATAAAAGAATAATCATAGTGAATATCCAGGAGGTAGAACCATCCCAGGGATACTCAATAATATACATAAAATAAATGGTTAGTCCATAATAATAATAATCATAATCCAAAGGTGCCATAATCATAAACAATATTTAGTACAGTCGTTTCTCCATCCGAAAACCGATAATTCAGTCAAGTCGTATCTCCATCCGAATACCGTTACTGAGCTCTAGTTAAACCGTTCTCCATCCGAATACCGTTACAGAGTTCTAGTTAAATCGTTCTCCATCCGAATACCGTTATCAAGATTTAACCCAGACTGTGGTCCTATACTCAAGAACATGACTATCCAACAGGATGTATCCTCTACAGAGGGAGTACCATTTTCCACGAGTAACGGGATTACTCAGTCCCTCGGGACTAATTCCGCCTACGGTCTTTTGATTGAAAACACGCCTGACCTGCACACACCAGCTTAACTCACCAGTGCCTGGAATCACCCACGACACCTGCCAAGCAAAACTCTAAGTGGGGAGGCTACAACTTTGAGTAGCATGGGATCACAATATTTATACCGCGCGCAAACTAGGGGAGCAACCCCCCTCGGCTCCAACCGGAAACACCCATGCCCCCGAACCGAATGACAGGCTTTAATCCGTGGCCACGGGACCTTCATCACGGCCTCTCTGTACGGTGTGTGCTTTGGAAAGGGGTTGACAACCTACTGAACCATACCCTGTCCCCTGCCGGGACAAGTGGTGGTACCGACAAAGAAGGAAGCTATTGAACAAGACTCGGTCTACAACCGACTCAGGTGATCCAAGTATCCACCAACAATATTACCACTAGTGAAATAAATCACCACTCCTCGAGCCTCACCATGCTATGCCGGGCATACTCGTCACAATGAGGGATTAGGGACAAGCTCGTGTCTACCCAAGACCACGACTTTCCCGCTTCCTACCGGTGTGCAAGAGAAGCTCACGAGGGCGATCCAAATCCTCAGGGTATCCATTGCTGGCCACAAACAACTCCAAAGTGCACTCATGCACGAGACTACATCGATACATAAACTGTCACTTATACTCCAAGACAAAAGGTGTTGTGATCGTATCCAAACACCACAACAAATATTATGCCAGAGTTTAGAAATGCTTGCCTTCAAGAGTATGCAAAGGATGCACTTATTGGAAGCTTTCCTTTCCCTCCAAAAATCCTATTTTGCAAAATACACAAATACAAATATTTCAAACACAGTACCAAAACCTGTCTCAAATAATTTTGAAATAAATCTTAAAATAAACAAGATGAAATTTGAGAGAGGTAGGAAAAAGAATCAACTCATTTGGAGTTTTATTTTAAAAGTTATAGCCGGTCAAAGTTTGGTCAAATCTGTTTTTAAATAAAACCAGAAAAAAGGAAAACGCTTCAGCAGAAATACGCTTTCGCAGCAGAGAGACGTACGCGGGGGTTTGCACCTCCACTTAAACAGAGAGAGGGCGCTGCGCGGGTTGCTGACAGTGGGTCCAGAGGGCCCACTGGCCAGGTTTGACCGTTCCTTCCCTCCTTCTCTTCTCTTCTTCCCGACGGGAGCGGGGCTCCGGCGATCGCCAGCGACGAACGGCGGCGCCTCACGGGCATTCAAGGGCGGGGATGGAACGGCTAGACCGAGGCGGTCCTTTAGGTGGTGGTTGGGTCGACGGAGGCGACAGGAATCGCCGGCGGCGAGCTTCGCGGCGGAGGGAAGCTACGGTGGTGGAGTGACATTCGTGCTCCGGTGGCCTCCGATCGAAGTTGGGTAGCTGGGCGGCTCCGCAAGAACTAGGGGAAGCTTCTGGTGGCGTTGGATTGGCGAAAGGGTGGCTGGCTGCGATGAATCGCGCCGGGGCTTGGCGGCGGTCGAGTTGGCCGGAGTTGAGGAAGACGGCCACTACGGTTCGATCTATTGCCCGGGAAGCTCTACGGGGAGTGTCTGATGTCGCCTGAACGTTCGGAGGGGCTCGGGGTTCCTTTATATAGCGCGACGAGGCTGGCTCCGCGGTGGCAGCAGATAAGATCGCCGGCGACCGCTTTCCTGTAGTTGCAGGGCATCGTGGCGGCGACGAACGCGTTCCGACGAGCGGGGGGGATAAGCACGGCCTGTGCTCCGGGGCAGCTGTCGTGCGCTGGTGGCTTGGGCGGCGCAGCAGGACGCCAGAGGAATCGTGGAGCAGGGGGGCGGCTAGTGCGTGGCTCAGCGATGCAGAGGGAGCCAGGGTCGGGTCGCGTCGAGTGGCAGTGCGGCGTGTCGGCGTAGTGCGCGCGCGTGCAAAACGTGCGCTCTGGGCGCGCCCAGAGCACGCATGGCACCTGCTCGACGAAATGCCAGCGCGCTCTAGAGCTCGAGGGTGAAGCTGGCAAGGAACAGAACAAGGGTAGGGGTGGCTAGGAGCTCAGTGGACAAGGTTGATAGGCCAGGGGTTCAAGTCCACAATGCAAACCAGAGAGCTTGCCAAAACTGACTGTGCACCCCAGGTGTTCGACAGAATGTCAAGTGCACTTAGGCAACTCTTGGAGTGGCCAAAGTCTCCAGATCAGTGTCTCTTTAGATACAGGAGATGGTGGTGAGATTAGTTTGGCAAAAACAGAAAGTTGATAGTGCAAGTTTTGCAAAACTCCAGTTTTGGGCAGAAAGAAAAGGGGTTTAGAACATGCACTTCAAAACCTCCAATGAGCCCAATCTCCTGGACTTAAGAGTTTGGTAGGAAGGGCTACAAGTAGGAGAAAGCTCAGGGTCACTAGAGCAAGGAAAAATATGATTGCAGTACAAATCACCAATTTGGACCAGAAAGCAAAAGAGGTTGATCCACTCAAATTTTCCAAAGAACATCATTGGGTTTTTGCTTGAAGATGAATTGTATGCATCCACTGCCATCCCCAAACACTTGGAAGAATTTTTGAAGGAATATTTAATAGGGTTGCAGTGCAAAAGTGCCTACTGGACCAGATTGGAAAAATTGGTGTAGAGCTCAAAATATCCAATGGCCAGAAGGTATCTTTGCATAAAAGTGATTTGGAACCATCACATGACATCCCCAAATTTTGGTGGAATTTTTAAGAGCATTTATCAAATGGTTGTAGTGCAAATAGGCCCCAAATGCAAAAGGAATCATTTTAAAGAAATGAAGCTTTTTGAATAAATAAATCTTGCAACATTTGAATCCACTGATAAATAAAGGTTTTATTATGGAGAGAAATCAAGTCCAACAATACCCTTGAAGGTTTCTCCCACGAGAGGCAAAAATCCAAAATCACAAAAGGTAAAACTTGACAAATTGGAAAAGTTTTATTTCCTGGCAATATTTTAATAAACAAAATAAGGCCAAAATTTTGGGGTGTCACAACCGGTTTCATCGCGATGATGCTGATCGTGATGACCGCAACTCTCTTCTATGTGATGGTAGTTTAGATGATCGATATCGACTTGTAATGTGAAGACAAACTCGCTACTCGCGGTCTCGAGACTTGTAATGTTCTAACTTTATTCGGTATTTTGAATTCGCAGACTAATATGATGAATTGTATACAGAGACTAATCTTCTATTGTATTCGATAAATCTGCTGTTTATATGTTGTGTTGTCTATATTCTGTGCAGTAATGTATTTTGTAACCTGTGCAAATATCAGAAAACAAAAAAATTCCTAATATTCATACTAGTGGCGCACCATACTGCACTTTAGTGGCGCACTGCAATAAACACACTAGTGGCGCATTATCTAGAAGTGCGCCATTAGTAACCCAGAGCACAAGGTAAATATGGCCCCCTAGGAGGCATAGTAATGGCGCACCAGGGGACATACTAATGGCGCACTGCCTGGTGCGCCACTATTGTCTGGTATACTAATGGCGCACCAGGGGTGCGCCATTAGTACTTGTTACTAGTGGCGTGATGATAGTGGCGCACCTGTAGTGCGCCATTAATGGCCAAAACATGTGCGCCACTAATTAGCCTTTTCCTAGTAGTGGACTGATCCATTTTGAACTTCTTCAAAACTTTATCAAGGTATGTGCTTCGTGAAAGTCCAATTAAGTGTCTTGATCTATCTCTATAGATCTTGATGCCCAATATATAAGCACCTTCACCGAGGTCTTTCATTGAAAAATTCTTATTCAAGTATCCTTTTATGCTATCCAGAAATTCAGTATTATTTCCGATCAAAAATATGTCATATACATATAATACCAGAAATGCTACAGAGCTCCCACTCACTTTCTTGTAAATAGAGGCTTCTCCAAAAGTCTGTATAAAACCATATGCTTTGATCACACTATCAAAGCGTATATTCCAACTCCGAGAGGCTTGCATCGGTGCATAAATGGATCGCTGGAGCTTGCACACTTTGTTAGCACCTTCTGGATCGACAAAATCTTCTTCTTGCATCATATACAACTCTTCTTTAAGATATCCATTAAGGAATGCAGTTTTGACATCCATTTGTCAAATTTCATAATCATAAAATGTGGCAATTGCTAACATGATTCGCACAGACTTAAGAATCGCTACGGTAAGAAGCTCTCATCGTAGTCAACTCCTTGAACTTGTCGAAAACCTTTCGCAACAAGTTGAGCTTTGTAGACAGTAACATTACCGTCAGCGTCAGTCTTCTTCTTGAAGATCCATTTATTTTTTATTGCTTGCCGATCATCGGGCAAGTCAACCAAAGTCCATACTTTGTTCTCAATCATGGATCCCATCTCAGATTTCATGGCCTCAAGCCATTTCGCGGAATCTGGGCTCATCATCACTTCCTCATAGTTTGTAGGTTTGTCATGGTCAAGTAACATGACCTTGAAAACAGGATTACCGTACCACTCTGGTGCGGATCTTACTCTGGTTGACCTACGAGGTTCGGTAGTAACTTGATCCGAAGTTTCATGATCATCATCATTAGCTTCCTCACTAATTGGTGTAGGAATCACTAGAACTAATTTCTGTGATAGACTACTTTGCAATTCGGGAGAAGGTACAATTACCTCATCAAGTTCTACTTTTCTCCCACTCACTTCTTTCGAGAGAAACTCCTTCTCTAGAAAGGATCCATTCTTAGCAATGAATATCTTGCCTTCGGATCTGTGATAGAAGGTGTACCCAAAAGTTTCCTTTGGGTATCCTATGAAGACAAATTTCTCCGATTTGGGTTCGAGCTTATCAGGTTGAAGCTTTTTCACATAAGCATCGCAGCCCCATACTTTAAGAAACGACAACTTGGGTTTCTTGCCAAACCACAGTTCATATGGTGTCGTCTCAACAGATTTAGATGGTGCCCTATTTAACGTGAATGTAGCCGTCTCTAAAGCATAACCCCAAAACGATAGCGGTAAATCAGTAAGAGACATCATAGATCGCACCATTACGTTGTGGTGTTGCAGGTGGCGTGAGTTGCGAAACTATTCCGCATTGTTTCAAACGAAGACCAAACTCATCACTCAAATATTCACCTCCACGATCAGATCGTAGAAACTTTATTTTCTTGTTACGATGATTTTCCACTTCAGACTGAAATTCTTTGAACTTCTAAAATGTTTCAGACTTATGTTTTATCAATTAGATATACCCATATCTGCTTAAATCATCTGTGAAGGTCAGAAAATAATGGTACCCGCCGTGAGCATCAACACTCATTGGAGCGCATACATTAGTATGTATTATTTCCAATAAGTCTGTTGCTCGCTCCATTGTTTCGGAGAACAGAGTCTTAGTCATCTTGCCCATGAGGCATGGTTCGCAAGCACCAAGTGATTCATAATCACGTGATTCCAAAAGCCCATCAGCATGGAGTTTCTTCATGCGCTTTACACCAATATGACCTAAACGGCACTGCCGCAAATAAGTTTCACTATCATTATTAAACTTGTATCTTTTGGCTTGAATACTACGAATATGTGTATCACTACTATCGAGATTCAATAAAAATAAACCACTCATCAGGGGTGCATGCCATAAAAGATATTACTCGTATAAATAGAACAACCATTATTCTCTGATTTAAATGAATAACCGTCTCGCATCAAACAAGATCCAGATATAATGTGCATGCTTAATGCTGGCACCAAATAACAATATTCAGGTCTAAAACTAATCCCGAAGGTAGATGTGGAGGTAGCATGCCGACCGTAATCACATCGACTTTGGAACCATTTCCCACGCACATCGTCACCTCGTCCTTAGCCAATCTTCGCTTAATCCGTAGCCCCTGTTTCGAGTTGCAAATATGAGCAACAGAACCAGTATCAAATACCCAGGCGCTACTACGAGCATTAGTAAGGTACACATCAATAACATGTATATCAAATATACCTTTCACTTTGCCATCCTTCTTATGTGCCAAATACTTGGGGCAGTTCCGCTTCCAGTGACCAGTCCCTTTGCAGTAGAAACACTCGGTCTCAGGCTTAGGTCCAGACTTGGGCTTCTTCACTTGAGCAGCAACTTGCTTGCCGTTCTTCTTGAAGTACCCCTTCTTCCCTTTGCTCTTCTTCTTGAAACTGGTGGTCTTGTTAACCATCAACACTTGATGCTCCTTCTTGATTTCTACCTCTGCAGACTTTAGATCGCGAAGAGCTCGGGAATTGTCTTATCCATCCCTTGCATATTATAGTTCATCACGAAGCTTTTGTAGCTTGGTGGCACTGATTGAAGAACTCTGTCAATGGCACTATCAACAGGAAGATTAACTCCCAGTTGAGTCAAGTGATTGTGGTACCCAGACATTCTGAGTATATGTTCACTGACAAAACTATTCTCCTCCATTTTCCAGCTGTAGAACTTATTGGAGACTTCATATCTCTCAACCCGGGCATTTGCTTGTAATATTAACTCAACTCCTGGAACACCTCATATGCTCCATGACATTCAAAACAACGTTGAAGTCACGGTTCTAAGCCGTAAAGCATGTCACACTGAACTATTGAGTAGTCATCAACTTTGCTCTGCCAGACGTTCATAACTCTGGAGTTGCTCCTGCAGCGGGTTTGGCACCTAGCGGTGCTTCCGGGACGTAATTCTTCTGTGCAGCAATGAGGATAATCCTCGAGTTACGGACCCAGTCTGTGTATTTCCTACCATCATCTTTCAACTTAGCTTTCTCTAGGAACGCATTAAAATTCAAAGGAACAATAGCACGGGCCATTTATCTACAACAACATAGACATGCAAAATACTATCAGGTACTAAGTTCATGATAAATTAAAGTTTAATTAATCATATTACTTAAGAACTCCCACTTAGATAGACATCCCTCTAGTCATCTAAATGATCACATGATCCAAATCAACTAAACCATGTCCGATCATCACGTGAGATGGAGTAGTTTTCAATGTGAACATCACTATGTTGATCATATCTACTATATGATTCACGCTCGACCTTTCGGTCTCAGTGTTCCGAGGCCATATCTGCATATGCTAGGCTCGTCAAGTTTAACCCGAGTATTCTGCGTGTGCAAAACTGGCTTGCACCCGTTGGATGTGAACGTAGAGCTTATCACACCCGATCATCACGTGGTGTCTCGGCACGACGAACTGTAGCAACGGTGGATACTCAGGGAGAACACTTATACCTTGAAATTTCATGAGAGATCATCTTATAATGCTACCGCCGTACTAAGCAAAATAAGATGCATAAAGGATAAACATCACATGCAATCAATATAAGTGATATGATATGGCCATCATCATCTTGTGCCTTTGATCTCCATGTCCAAAGCACCGTCATGATCACAATCGTCACCGGCTTGACACCTTGATCTCCATCGTAGCATCGTTGTCGTCTCGCTAACTATTTCTTCTACGACTATCGCTACCGCATAGTGATAAAGTTAAGCAATTACATGGCGATTGCATTTCATACAATAAAGCGACAACCATATGGCTCCTGCCAGTTGCCGATAACTGTTACAAAACATGATCATCTCATACAACAATTTATATATCATCACGTCTTGACCATATCACATCACAACATGCCCTGCAAGAACAAGTTAGACGTCCTCTACTTTGTTGTTGCAAGTTTTACATGGCTGCTACGGGCTTCTAGCAAGAACCATTCTTACCTACGCATCAAAACCACAATGATTTTTCGTCAAGTGTGCTGTCTTGACCTTCAACAAGGACCGGACATAGTCAAACTCGATTCAACTAAAGCTGGAGAAACAGACACCCACTAACCACCTGTGTGCGAAGCACGTCGGTAGAACCAGTCTCATGAACGCGGTCATGTAATGTCGGTCCGGGCCGCTTCATCCAAGAATACTGCTGAATCAAAGTAAGATGTTGCTGGTAAGCAGTATGACTATTATCGTCCACAACTCATTGTGTTCTACTCGTGCATATAAAATCTACGCATAGACCTGGCTCGGATGCCACTGTTGGGGAACGCAGTATTTCAAATTTTTTCCTACGATCATGCAAGATTTATCTAGGAGATGCATAGCAACGAGAGGGGTAGAGTGTGTATACATACCCTCGTAGACCGAAAGCGGAAGCGTTTAGTAACGCGGTTGATGTAGTCGAACGTCTTCTTGATTCAACCGATCCAAGTACCGAACATACGTCACCTCCGCGATCAACACACGTTCAGCTTGATGACGTCCCTCGAACTCTTGATCTAGTTGAGGCCGAGGGAGAGTTCCGTCAGCACGACGGCGTGGTGACGGTGATGATGAAGTTACCGGCGCAGGGCTTCGCCTAAGCACTATGACGATATGACCGAGGTGTGTAACTGTGGAGGGGGGCAGCGCACACGGCTAAGAAAAGACTTGGTGTGTCTTTGGGGTGCCCCCTCCCACGTATATAAAGGGGGGAGGAGAGGTGGCCGGCCCAAGGGGGGCGCCATGGGGGGAGTCCTACTTGAACTCCCGGTCCAAGTAGGATTCGCCCCCCTCTTTCCTATTCCAAGTAGGAGAAGAAGGGAAGGAGGAAGAGGAGAGAAGGAAGGAGGGGGGCGCCGCCCCACCCCTTGTCCAATTCGGATTGGGCAAGGGGAGGGCGCCACCTCCTGGCCGGCCCTCTCTCTTCTCCACTAAGGCCCATGGTGGCCCATTAACCTCCCGGGGGGGTTCCGGTAACCCCCGTTACTCCGCAACTTATCCGAAATGACCCGAACCATTCCGGTGTCCGAATGTAGCCTTCCAATATATGAATCTTTATGTCTTGACCATTTTGAGACTCATCGTCATGTCCGTGATCTCATCCGGGACTACGAACAAACTTTGGTTCATCAAAACACGAAACTCATAATACAAATCGTCATCGAACGTTAAGCGTGCGGACCATACGGGTTCGAGAACTATGTAGACATGACCGAGACACATCTCCGGTCAATAACCAATAGCGGAACCTGGATGCTCATATTGGCTCCTACATATTTTACGAAGATCTTTATCGGTCAAACCGCATAACAACATACGTTGTTCCCTTTGTCATTGGTATGTTACTTGCCCGAGATTCGATCGTCGGTATCATCATACCTAGTTCAATCTCATTACCGGCAAGTCTCTTTACTCGTTCCGTAATGCATCACCCTATGACTAACTCATTAGTCACATTACTTGCAAGGCTCATAGTGATGTGCATTACCGAGAGGGCCTAGAGATACCTCTTCGATACACGGAGTAACAAATTCTAATCTCGATCTATGCCAACTCAACAAACACCATCGGAGACACCTGTAGAGCATCTTTATAATCACCCAGTTATGTTGTGACGTTTGATAGCACACGAGGTGTTCCTCCGGTATTCGGGAGTTGCATAATCTCATAGTCTGAGGAACATGTATAAGTCATGAAGAAAGCAATAGCAGAAAAACTAAACGATCATTATGCTAAGCTAACGGATGGGTCTTATCCATCACATCATTCTCTAATGATGTGATCCCGTTCATCAAATGAAAACACATGTCTATGGCTAGGAAACTTAACCATCTTTGATTAACGAGCTAGTCAAGTAGAGGCATACTAGGGACACTCTGTTTGTCTATGTATCCACACATGTACTAAGTTTCTGGTTAATACAATTCTAGCATGAATAATAAACATTTATCATGATATAAGGAAATATAAATAACAACTTTATTATTGCCTCTAGGGCATATTTCCTTCAGTCTCCCACTTGCACTATAGTCAATAATCTAGATTACATAGTAATGATTCTAACATCCATGGAGTCTTGGTGCTGATCATGTTTTGCTCATGAGAGAGGCTTAGTCAACGGGTCTGCAACATTCAGATCCTTATGTATCTTGCAAATCTCTATGTCTCCCTCCTTGACTTGATCACGGATGGAATTGAAGCGTCTCTTGATGTGCTTGGTTCTCTTGTGAAATATGGATTCCTTTGCCAAGGCAATTGCACCAGTATTGTCACAAAAGATTTTCATTGGACCCGATGCACTAGGTATGACACCTAGATCGGATATGAACTCCTTCATCTAGACTCCTTCATTTGCTGCTTCTGAAACAACTATGTATTCCGCTTCACACGTAGATCCCGCCACGACGCTCTGCTTGCAACTGCACCAACTAATAGCTCCACCATTCAATATAAATACGTATCCGGTTTGTGACTTAGAGTCATCTGAATCAGTGTTAAAGCTTGCATTGATGTAACCGTCTACGACGAGCTCTTTGTCACCTCCATAAACGAGAAACATATCCTTAGTCCTTTTCAGGTATTTCAGGATGTTCTTGACCGCTGTCCAGTGATCGACTCCTGGATTACTTTGGTACCTCCCTGCTAAACTAATAGCAAGGCACACATCAGGTCTGGTACACAGCATTGCATACATAATAGAACCTATGGCTGAGGCATAGGGAATGACTTTCATTTTCTCTCAACTTCACACCTTGTAACACAGGCAATAACCCTTTCTTTGACTGGTCCATTTTGAAGTTCTTCAAAACTTTATCAAGGTATGTCCTTTGTGAAAGTCCAATTAAGCGTCTTGATCTATCTCTATAGATCTTGATGCCCAATATATAAGCAGCTTCACCGAGGTCTTTCATTGAAAAATTCTTATTCAAGTATCCTTTTATGCTATCCAGAAATTCAGTATCATTTCTGATCAACAATATGTCATCTACATATAATATCAGAAATGCTACAGAGCTCCCACTCACTTTCTTGTAAATACAGGCTTCTCCAAAAGTCTGTATAAAACCATATGCTTTGATACACTATCAAAGCGTATATTCCAACTCTGAGAGGCTTGCACCAGTCCATAAATGTATCGCTGGAGCTTGCACACTTTGTTAGAATCCTTTGGATCGATAAAACCTTCAGGTTGCATCATATAAAACTCTTCTTCCAGAAATCCATTCAGGAATGCAGTCTTTACATCCATTTGCCAAATTTCATAATCATAAAATGCGGCAATTGCTAACATGATTCGGACGGACTTCAGCATCGCTACGGGTGAGAAGGTCTCATCGTAGTCAACTCCTTGAACTTGTCGAAAACCTTTCGCAACAAGTCGAGCTTTGTAGACAGTAACATTACCGTCAGCGTCAGTCTTCTTCTTGAAGATCCATTTATTCTCTATTGCTTGCCGATCATCGGGCAAGTCAACCGAAGTCCATACTTTGTTCTCATACATGGATCCCATCTCAGATTTCATGGCCTCAAGCCATTTCGCGGAATCTGGGCTCATCATCGCTTCCTCATAGTTTGTAGGTTCGTCATGGTCAAGTAACATGACCTCCAGAACAGGATTATCGTACCACTCTGGTGCGGATCTTACTCTGGTTGACCTATGAGGTTCGGTAGTAACTTGATCCGAAGTTTCATGATCATCATCATTAGCTTCCTCACTAATTGGTGTAGGAATCACTAGAACTTATTTCTGTGATGGACTACTTTCCAATTCGGGAGAAGGTACAATTACCTCATCAAGTTCTACTTTCCTCCCACTCACTTCTTTTGAGAGAAACTCCTTCTCTAGGAAGGATCCATTTTTAGCAACGAATATCTTACCTTCAGATCTGTGATAGAAGGTGTATCCAACAGTTTCCTTTGGGTATCCTATGAAGACACATTTCTCCGATTTGGGTTTGAGCTTATCAGGTTGAAGCTTTTTCATATAAGCATCGCAGCCCCAAACTTTAAGAAACGACAACTTGGGTATCTTGCCAAACCACAGTTCATATGGTGTCGTCTCAACGAATTTAGCTAGTGCCCTATTTAACGCGAATGCAACTGACTCTAAAGCATAACCCCAATACGATAGCGGTAAATCAGTAAGAGACATCATAGATCGCACCATATCTAATAAAGTGCAGTTACGATGTTCGGACACACCATTACGCTGTGGTGTTCGAGGTGGCGTGAGTCGTGAAAAATGTAGGGTTCCTTTGTACCTCTACTATACAACCACACGTCTATGCTTCTTAATCTAGTCACCTGAATTGAAAATGTAGGGTTCCTTTGTACCTGTGCACCACTCTTTTTTACATACTTTAGTATTTGTATTTTTAGATGTCTTGGGTCTCGAGAACTCAGATTTGGCAATTGTATTTTTGTTTAGGGTTTCGTATAATGGGCTATTGGTATTCCTTGTAGAATTTTGGCACCTCCAACAGTGTACGTAAAAATGGGTATTTCTAAAAATTGCATTGAAAGTACTTAATGTAATATGTCCATAGATGTTTTAGCAGCATACATATATGGTGAGTATTTATAGTATGATGTCTTGTGTGCAATTATTTACATGTCATGACCATTTACTTTTCACAGTAAATGATCTGATGTATCATGATACTTTTGTGTTAGCAAATTTTTGTTCAAATTCAAGTTAAATTGAAACCTTCTGATCTTGCTAACATGTGTGTGTGAATTCATACTAATGCTCAAAGTTAAAGTTCTAACACCCGGTTAATGCTGAAAATTAGGGCATAATGATCTTGATGTCTTATGAGACTTGAATATACCATATATGAAAGTCCCATTTCATATTATTGCACATATAGTATAAAGAAGTAGAAATATGCAAATGGATGAGGATGTAACTTATGTAGTGTTGTGTGCAAGAAATCGACCTTTACTCCTGCCTTATTAGGTTCTACCTGTATATACTGATGCTGTTTATCTCCTGCTGAGCTGGTTGTAACCATGTTTCTGTATGGTGTCCTCTTAGCGGGTAATCCCCTGTGTGGTCTACAGGCTGTTGCTGCCATGTTTTTCAAATGGACAAATTGGTCATCATCAACTCGTCATGATTCACGAGCTTCCAGGTAAAGCATCTTCCATTGTTGCGCCTGATAAAATCTTGTGTGATGTTGATTTGCTTCGGGGGCAGTTCTTTTGCTTAGGTTTCTGGTTACTTCGGGTATATTTCAGTAGGCACCTAGGTGTTTTGCAGATTACTCTGGCCGCATTTCGATTGATAATAGGGTACTTTGTAAACAAAACATGCAATAAAACTTTTGTATCGTTACAGATCTGGATGCAGCTGGCCTCCTCAACCTGTAGCTGCATGCATTCATTCACTACATGAATGCACACCGTCAATGCATGGCCAAGCAAGCAGAGGTAACGTAGTACTCGCCGCTAAAGGCTTCTGCGGGAGAGCCTCATGGTCCCGCATGTTTTTACTTTTTAGAAAGAGAGAGAGAGATGCCAGCCAGTACATGGAGGACCCATCCAACGAGTCGACCGGACACCCATCTAGCTGTATTCAGCGTCCTCAACCTCTAGCTCCTTAATGGCTACCGGACGCCTATTTGGCTGTATCCGGCCAGTACATGAAGTTACCGATCGATCTTTGTAACTTCTATGGTCCCTATTAATTGGCATCAATCGGTATATCTTTGCAAGTTTTGTTGGCCCCAATGGGTAGATCTGAGTAATTTTTATGAAAGTTCCTGGTTTTGTGTTTGTGTTCAAGCCACTTTTTAGTTTTTGTGAAAATTCCTGGTTTTGTGTCTGTGTTGAAGCCACTTTCTGACCCAGCAAGAGCACGAGGATTCCAACGGAGGAAATGATGCGGTTTTCACACCAGGTGCCATTTCAAATCCAAAACTCCCCCAAGGTATGCTATGAATTGGATCCAGCCTTAACTACAAAGGAACTTCTCCAAGTAGTTCCAGTCTGATGATGCCACACATGCTTGCTCCGACTTCTGTCCTTTTCGTCCCGCAGCGCACTATCACACCCAAAGAGGATTCAAAAGGGAGCAGCGACGGCGAGAGGCCCGACGTCGACCGCAACTCTAGCCCGAACCAGAACCTGCCGGCCGACGCTTCCGGAGGGGGCCGCCGACGAGCGTTCACGGCCTTCAGCCAGGTCCACGCCGACCTCCAGGAGCAGGCAAGTTGGCTAGATCTCGCGGCCCGGGCCGTCAAGTCCCTGGACATGCTTGTTGGACTAGTTAAATATGATATTTCATGGTTTCTTTATGGTTGCAGCCAAGCATGTCGCTATGGTGTTTCTTGGATTGGACAAATTGATCTAGACACTTCTCTTGGCTCAGCTTTCAGGTAAATCGTTTTGTCTTACTGCGACTCAAGAAATTTGGCTTTGTTAGACCTTTTTAACATGTTACCTGATCAAAGTTTTGTTACACCTGTGAAAATTCTATGCGTCTATTTATCCTTATTGACCAAACCAGATGATGATAAGAAATGATTTACTAGGTTTCTAGAACTCTGATCTAACACACCTATATTTAGAAACGAAGGGATTATATATATATACCAGATCCCGTTCGTCCCGCACCGCACTATCGCGCCCAAGAAGGATTCAAAAGGGAGCAGGAGCGGCGAGAGGCCCGGCGCCGACCGCAACCCTAGCCCGAATTTTGGCACCTCCAACAGTGTATGTAAAAATGGGTATTTCTAAAAATTGCATTGAGAGTGCTTAATGTAATATGTCCATAGATGTTTCAGCAGCATACATATATATTGAGTATTTACACTATGATGTCTTGTGTGCAATTATTTACTTGTCATGACCATTTACTTTTCACTATAAATGATCCGATGTATCATGATACTTTTGTGTTAGCAAATTTTTATTCAAATTCAAGTTAAATCGAAAGCTTCTGATCTTGCTAACATGTGTGTGTGAATTCATACTAATGCTCAAAGTTAAGGTTCTAATGCTCAAAGTTAAGGTTCTAACACCCAGTTAATGCTGAAAATTAGGGCATAATATTTGTGATGTCTGATGAGACTTGAATACACCATATATGGAAGTCCCATTTTATATTATGGCACATATAGTATAGAGAAGTAGAAATATGCAAATGGATGAGCATGTAACTTATGTAGTGTTGTGTACAAGAAATCAACGTTTACTCCTGCCTTATCAGGTTCTACCTGTATATACTTATGTTGTTTATCTCCTGCTGAGCTGGTTGTAACCTTGTTTCTGTATGGTGTCCTCTTAGCGGGTAATCCCCTGTGTGTTCCACAGCTATTGCTACCATGTTTTTCAAATGGACAAATTGGTCATCATCAACTCATCATGGTTCACAAGCTTTTAGGTAAAGCATCTTGTCTGATCGCTGCTGCAGGCCATTGTTGCGCCTGATAAAATCTTGTGTGATGTTGATTTGCTTCGGGGGCAGTTCTTCTGCTTAGGTTTCTGGTTATTCCGGACATATTTCAGTAGGCACCTAGGTGTTTTGCAGGTTACTCTGGCCGCATTTCGATTGATGATAGGTTACTTTGTAAATAAAACATGCAATAAAATTTTCTATCGTTACAGATCTGGACGCAGCTGGCCTCCTCAACCTGTAGCTGCATGTTCGCACGCCGTGTCCAAGGCTCCAACATCGCTTGTCAATGCATGGCCAAGGAAGCAGAGGTACCGTAGCACTCGCCACCAAACGCTTCTGCGGCAGGGTCTCATGGTCCCGCATGTTTTTACTTTTTAGAGAGACAGATAGATAGATAGATAGATAGATAGATAGAGAGAGAGAGAGAGATAGATGCCGGCCAGTACGTGGAGGACCCATCCAACGAGTCGACCGGACGCCCATCTGGCTGCATCCGACGTCCTCAACCTCTAGCTCCTTAATGGCTACCGGACGCCCATCTGGCTGCATCCGGCGAGTACATGAAGTTACCGATCGATCTTTGTAACCTCTATGGTCCCTATTAATTGGTATCAATCCGTATATCTTTGCAATTTTTGCTGGCTCCAATGGGTAGATCTGAGTAATTTTTGTGAGAGTTCCTGGTTTTGTGTCTGTGTTCAAGCCACTTTTAATTTTTGTGAAAATTTCTGGTTTTGTGTCTGTGTTCAAGCCACTTTCTGACCCAGCAAAGAGCAGGAGAATTCCGACGAAGGAAATGATGCGGTTTTCACACCAGAACTCCCCCAAGGTATGCTATGAATGGGATCCAGCCTCAACTACAAAGGAACTTCTCCAAGTAGTTCCAGTCTGATGATGCCACATATGCTTGCTCTGACTTCTGTCCTTTCCTCCTCGCCCACCTCCCTTTTGTGGAGCATGAAGACGGTAACGCTCCTGGATCGTCCATCTCTATCCCTCTCCTTCCATAGCTGGCCAACAGTAAGTGCTACCAATTAATGAGCATCCATTCCAGAAATTTGCTTAACACGGCACGGTGTAATGGAACATTAATCCAGGACGCGTAGTGGCCACGGGGAGGATGGGGAAGCTGTAGGCAAAAGATCGAATGGGTAGGCCGCGGAGATGAGACGGCACACACGACCTGGAGGAGACCAGCGTGGTGGCTTGTCGGAGGGGATGTTGCCCAGGCGACGGGGCTCGAGGGACAAACGAACTCATCGGGATGGCTTGCGTTGGGCCGGGCTTTGGGCACTACTGGTCTCAGGAAGTACAGTGGTGGTTCCACACGCAAAAACTAAAAAGGGTGTACCATATGTACCCAGGTTGTGCTGGTGACCTGTAGTATACTCCCCATGTATACCCCCATGTTGTGTTATGTAGCAGCATCCTTGTTTAAGGGTAAACGCTGGGTTTTTGAACAATCAAATATACCTGGGTTAAACTGTTCTTTTGCAGAGAAAAATGTACTCAACTCCCTGAACATGCCTGTTGGACTAGTTAAATATGATATTTCATGGTTTCTTTATGGTTGCAGCCAAGCATGTCGCTATGGAGTTTCTTGGAATGGACAAATTGATCTGGACACTTCTCTTGTCTCAGCTTTCATGTAAATCATTTTGTCTTACCGCCACTCAAGACATTTGGCTTTGTTAGACCTTTTTAACATGTTACCTTATCAAAGTTTTGTTGCACCTTTGAAAATTCTATGCGTCTATTTACTAGCCTTATTGATCAAACCTGATGATGATAAGAAATGATTTACTAGGTCTCTAGAACTCTGATCTAACCGCACTATCACGCGCAAGGAGAATTCAAAAGGGAGCAGCGGCGGCGAGAGGCCCAGCGCCGACCGCAACCCTAGCCCGAATCAGCACCTGACGGCCGACGCTTCCGGAGGGGCCCGCTGCGGCGGCCAAGACGCCCATTCACGGCCCTCAGCCAGGTCCACGCTGACCTCCGGGAGCAGGCAAGTAGGCTAGATCTCGCGACCCCAGCCGTTGTTTTAATTATTTTTTAGGGTGCGACCAACATATAACATCCCTTTTGGATCGATGCAGGAGGGCGTACATGATGCTGCGGATGAATGGAGGCGGCGAGGGCAGCGATCATGGGAGCTTGGAGGCCGGGTGCTACGAGCATGAGCATGAGGAGGAGATGGAGCACCACCACGTCCACCACCAGAGCACCCGGGTGGCGTCCATGGTGATGGGGACGATGATCTCAAGGCTGAGGGTGAGGGCTACCTGCAAGGATGAAGGCGAGGACGAGCTCTCCGAGGCTCTGAAGAGGAGGGGTTCGATTATGATGATTGTTTTTCAGCTCATTTCACATTTCGCGTGGGTTGCTGATGTGCAGTTTTGCTTTTGCTTTGTAGGGCGGGCAGAGGAGCATGTTGAGGATCACATAAACGCTGCGCAGGTAGTGGTTTATGTTTCCTTTTCTTCGATGGATTTAATTTTTGTATTTGAAGTTGGAAGTTGGGAGCACTCGAGTTTTGACTAAATGACTTTGGACCGAAAACAATGCTTATTTTGTTAATGCGTGTGACATACAGTGTAGTAGGAGTACTTATCTATTTTAATTGAAGCAGTGGCATTAACACGGCACGGTGTAATAGAACATTAATCCAGGATGCGTAGTGGCCGCGGGGAGGACGAGGAAGCTGCAGGGTGTACCATATGTACCAAGGCTGTGTTTCTGACCTGTAGTATACTCCTCGTGTATACCCCCCCATGTTGTGTTATGTAGCAGCATCCTTGTTTGAGGTTTAACATACCTGGGTTGAAGTGTTCTTTCGCTCTTGGCTCCTCTGATATAAAAAAAATTGTTCTTTTGTGCGAAAAAAATGTATTCAGCTCTCTGAACATCCTGTTGCAGTGGTGTCTTTATGGTTGCAGCCAAGCATGTTGCTGTGGTATCTCCTGGAATGGACAAATTGGTCTGGACACTTGTCATGTCTCAGCTTTCAGGTAAAACATTTTGTGTGACTGCCAATCAAGTCATTTAACATGTTACCTTAGGAAACTTTTGTTGCACCCGTGAAAATTCTATGGTCTATTTAGCTTTATTTGTCAAACTGGACGGCGATAAGAGATGATTTACTAGGCTTCTAGAACTCTGATCTGACACCTTTACATAACATTTTACATATCTTAGTATTTACATACTGAGCAGTGATTTTTTTTTTGTGAGATCTCCTCATATGCTATTTTTGGATGAAATTTGGCAAGAACCTCAAACATTTGATAAAGATTGCTGTCGCCAAAATTCAGATTTTTTGGATTTTGTTTGATGACGTTTTTTCAATTTTTTGCTAACTCGGGTGTAGTAACGAAAGAAGTGGACATCTCATTTAGCACTGGCTGAGTACTGGTATAACACATGTTTCCATTCTTTGAAGAAGAAAACACCGCTTTGAGGCGTGTATGGTTAGAGCATCTACAGCCGTTCAGCCCCACAGGGCGTCGAAAAAGAGCGACCTGGGGACGAACCGGTGCTAGATTGGCCCCTGGGGGCGACCTACCTCCCGGCCACGGCCTCATGCGCCGCCCCCCAGCCGCGGCAAATTCAAACGTAGTCATTCCCGCTCACAAAATAGACGCCACAAATCCGGCGATCAAGCGTCTAGAAGTTCGGCGATCGAATGAAAATTTCGGCGTACAAAAAGCAGAAAGGACGTGTCACATCCCTAGCTTCTGACATTGCACTAGGCTAACTTCATGTGTGCATCATGTTTAAACTTTGAAAGAAACTTGAAATGGGGATTGCCTAAACCCTAGCATTAAAGGAATCCACTAGGTTCAACCAAAATATTTCCAGTAAATCCAAATGGCTTTCAAAAATGTTCATCATTCTTGGAAAATGCTGGAAACAGTAACCAGAGGTGATGCACATTTTTCCATGACATATTTGGGCTCTGGATTAAATCATACTCTATTTGCATTTGGGCATTTAAATGCTATTAAATATTTTAAATGCTCAAATAATCATAAACTAAAAGGTTTACTGTAGGATATATTCCCAACAGTGACCATGAGTGGTTTCATGATTTTTGGAAGTGTCTAAGTATTTTTAATAAAGCCTCGAAGTTACAGAAAAATAGAAAAACATTAACAAAAAGAGAAAGAGAGTTACCTGGGCCACTTACCTGGCCAGCCCAGCCCACTGGCCTGGTGCCAGTCATCCCTAACCTCTGCCAGTAGGCAGAGGCGGGACAGCGCACGCGCGCGCGAGGCGCCACGCCTCCTCCTGCCTGCCGCTGAGACTCTGGACGCGTGGGTGAACGCCCCGGCGTCGTCCCGATCCGCTCGACCTCTCTCACTCTCCCCCTGCTCTCTCCCTCGCTGATCCCCACCTCACCGAGCGTAGCCGACGCTGCCGTTCGCCGTAGCTACAGCCACTGCCTCCCCCTCGCTTCTCTGACCGGCCCACGAGCTGCGCCTAGACCCCGAGCACCTCTCCGCCAACCCACGCAAGGCCGGAGGACACCAAGATGACGCCGCGACCTTTCTTCCCCGTCCACGGCCGCCGGATGCCGCCGTCCGATTCGCCGTCTCCGCCGCCTCCCTGAGGCCACTGAGCTGCTCTACTACCTCACTGTGAGCTCCTACGCCGCCCCTCTCCCTCGCCGTGCTCGATTTCGCCGCGTAGCCGTCACTTCTGTCGAACCGAGAACCCGTTGCCGCCGGCCGTGTCGCCGCCGTGGCTAGAGCTCACGCACGTCGCGTCTGAGCATACCACCGTGCTCAGTGCAATGCCAGAAGCCCAAAAACCCCACCCACTGCTCCTGCCGTTCGCTGTACGTCGTCTTCGCCGACGCCCGATCTCCGGCCGCCGCCATAGCTCGTCTCCGGCGAGTTTCCGGCCACCCCGCGCCCTCCAACTTCTTCGGTTGGATGCGGTCGAGCACGGGCTCCCTCCTGGTGCCCTCAGCGCAACCAGCCGCTGCCCCTAGCGCCACCCCAGCGAGTCACCACCGCACTGGATGGTCGCCGGCGACCCAACCCCGGCCGTGCCGACGTGGCACCATCATTAGCGGCTAATGACGCCACTAACTAACCCCCCTAGAGTCACTGACAGTGGGCCCCGCCGAGCTAATTATTTTTAGTTAGGATTTAATAAGCCACATAATTAGCACTGTTACACTGACAGGTAGGTCCCACCAGTCAGATTTGACTTTGGTCAATGCTGACGTCACCCTGACGCAATGCTGACGCAGTAATTTAATTACTGGAATTATTCTTATACAGGAAATTCCAGAAAATACCCAAAACTTCTAAAATTCATAGAAATTCAACCATAACTCCAAATGAAACAAATTATATATGAAAAATGATCAGAAAAATCAAATCTATCCATCTGTACTGGTTTCATGCATGTCTAAGCAACTTAACCCTGCTGTTTATATCAAAACATGATAATGCACTATTTATATTCATAAGATGAGTTTGGGGTTGAATCTTTGGTTCAAAATGGCTCAAACCCATCTGGTTGTAGTTGCATTAGCCCAACACACTCATTTTGCTATGTCATGATCATGCATCATATTGTGCATTGCATTGATTGTGTTTCCTTCTCTGTTGCCGGTAATTGTCCCCTCTCGATAGCCGTGATTCCGACGATGAGCTCGATGACACCGATGAAGAACTATAATATCTTCAGAAGTGCCAGGCAAGCATAACCCCCTTGTTCATTCCGATACAATCCCACTCTCTCGCTCCTACTCTCTTTTACTACATTAGGACAACAACGATTCAACTGTTACATGCTGCGGTAGTTGAACCCCTTATCCTCTGCATGACCTGTCATTGCCACAGTAAATAGATGAAACCCACTAGCATGAGTAGGAGTTGTTTGAGCCCTGATGTGCCTACTCATTCATGATTGTTTGTCATGCCTGCTCTGCTTAAAGTTGTGTCAGGTCTGATTCATCGGGGATGAATTGGAATGGTGATGAACATGTCCTACTGTGTGTGAGCTAAGTGTGTGAACACGATTTGGTAAAGGTAGCGGTGAGAGGCCATGTAGGAGTACATGGTGGGTTGTCTCATTGAAGCCGTCCTCAGGAACTGAGTTCTGTGTTTGTGATCCATGATACAGTTACTACCACGCATTGGGCCCGAAACCAATGGACCCTCTCGGCTTCTTAATCACCCTTGTCCTCTGTCCAGGAGTTGCAAGTAGTTCCTGGTGTTTGTAGTATGCTGGAGGCCGTGGACAGCGCTGACCGAGGGGTGGGCTGTGATGCGGTAGGCACGTGGCACGGTGTACCGGGCGCCCGTTTGGTGTCTCGGGAACCCTGCACACATCGTTCGGGGCCGTATGTGGAAACCTCGGCCGGACTCCCTGCGGATGGAACCTGAATAGGCGATAAACCCGGACTAGAGACTTGAGTGTTTAGGTAGGCTGTGGCCGACACCCTCGCTGGGCTTCCGCTTGAAGGTTGCCGAGTACATGCTGTGTAAACGGCGGTAAGTGGTGAGAGCGTGTGTGACGAAGTACACCCCTGCAGGGTTAACATCATCTATTCGAATAGCCGTGTCCGCGGTAAAGGACTTCTGGGTTGCCTATAACAGTTCATAGACAAGTGAAAGTGGATACTCTAAAATGCGCAAGATAAGCGTGAGTGCTATGGATGGCGTTCTCGTAGGGAGACGGGAGCGAATCCATAGTGGTGTATTGATATGGTGAATATGTGGACTCGTGTGCGCCACCTCAAAAGAGTTACTTGCAGTCGTAGTTTAGGATAGCCACCGAGTCAAAGCTGGCTTGCTGCAGTTAAACTCCACCACCCCCTTTGTTGATACCGATGCATATGTAGATAGTTCTGATGTAAGTCTTGCTGGGTACATTTGTACTCACGTTTGCTTATTTTATGTTTTGCAGAGAGACGTCAGTCTCGCTAGTAGTTCCGTGTGGACTTCGACGTTTAGCTTGATACCTCAGCTACGATC
The DNA here is from genome assembly GCF_018294505.1 of Triticum aestivum. Lineage (NCBI taxonomy): Eukaryota > Viridiplantae > Streptophyta > Magnoliopsida > Poales > Poaceae > Triticum > Triticum aestivum. Next base: position 543,031,848 of record NC_057802.1, read on the forward strand.
TTGTGCCCTCGGCAGGATCTAGTAAATAGTCAGGCTTCTCAGCCTTTTTCATTTGTAGATGTCTGTACTCAGACATGTTAAGCTTCCGCATGTGTTTGACTTGTATGCTCTGAATGTTGGGTCATGAGACCTATGTTTGTAATATCTCGCTCCTCGGAGCCTAATGAATAAGTACTTGAGTCGTAGAGTTATGTTGTGATGCCATGTTGTATTTACACATATCGAGCATATTGTGTGTATGATTGAAATGCTTGGTATGTGTGGGATCCGACAACCTAGTTGTTTATCCTTGGTAGCCTCTCTTATGGGGAAATGTAGTCTTGTGCTTCCATGAGCCATAGTAGTCCGCTACAGCCCGGTTCACCGGAGTCCTGCTAGCCCAGCACTGCTGCTCCGGAACACTTGACTGGCCGGCATGTGTTTCACTTCGTTCCTGTGTCTGTCCCTTCGGGGAAATGTCACGCGGTGACATCCGGAGTCCTGCCTAGCCTGCTACAGCCCGGGTTCCCGGAGTCCTGTTAGCCCAGTGCTACAGCCCGGATTCGCACGCTGCTGACCGACATGCTCGATGTTGATTCATGTATGCCTGTCCCCGTAAGTTAGTGCCACTTTGGGTTCACGACTAGCCATGTCGGCCCGGGTTCTCTGTCATATGGATGCTAGCGACACTATCATATACGTGAGCCAAAAGGCGCAAACGGTCCCGGGCCATGGTAAGGCGACACCCGTGGGAATACCGTGCGTGAGGCCGCAAAGTGATATGAGGTGTTACAGGCTAGATCGGTGTGACTTAGAATCGGGGTCCTAACAGCGTTGTTATCAGAGCCTGACTGCCTGCAGGATTACCAAGCCAAACTGGTCGAAGTTGTGTCTAGAAATGCTTTAGTTATATAAGGGAATTGATTGTGGGAGGGAACGTAAGGCTCTTTTTACTCCTTTACCTTATGCCCTTCTGATCTGAGTCACCCTCTTCTCTTCTACGGGGATTAAGAACTAGGCCTTCTCATCTATCTATCAGGATGACGTGTTACTAATCCGTAGACTCATAGGATTGATGGATTTAAGCCTCAGTTCAGTTCCTACTACTTCCGTATGTTGACCATTGATCCCGGAAGTTTATATTGTGATGTTGAGTGGTTATGCCACCATTTTGTAGGATGTCTCAAATCCTTTGAGCATTTACAGCCGTTATGCTGTCCGAGTCATCCCAGGCTTCTAAATAATTTGATGCATTTGCAAATCCCTTCTTTCCGTTCTCGATGTTCCTTTGGGCCAGATTAACCACACTAATCGTTGAGTTGAGGTACTCTGTTGCCTTGACATATATGTTGGAGTTATTATTATGACCCTAGGTGTTTTAGAGAACCACTCAGTAATCTAGCAATGCTTTGTATCCCCAGTGTGATGATTCTGGCCATTATTCTCGAAAGCATCCCGTGATGCCATATAGTTAGTAGGCATTCTATTTCTGGGTTCTTGAGCCCAAGATTCACTCCACTTACCTCCTGTTGATAGTGTTTGCTCGTTCCTTTAGGATATTAGTAACCTTGCGACAGTCCTCGAGGTCCGTGGTATTTCCTTCTTCCAAATACCATGAACCATTATGGCAGAAGTTCTTTTAACCAAAAGATCACAACCAGGGCGCTCTTGAGGAGTACTCCATTCATATTGTGACTCTGCCAGTCCTTCCTCCTCTGCATGGGTTATCCGGAAGAAATATGTTGAATTTGTTCGACATACTAATCCATGCATCCACAACTCAGAAAAACATATGTTCCTTTGGGTTGTCCCTCTTTAGTTATTTTCTGGCCCTCGTCTATCAATTGATAGTCGGGAGTAATTGTGCATTTGTGTTATCGATGCCTATTATTCTTGTGGTCTGTCAAGCCATTCTAATCCGGAGTGACTAGGAGAAACAAACTCCAGTACCTCGTCCATCTCTGGGATTGGGTCAAAGTAGTTGTATTCCGCAGATCAAATGCCTAACCAGCTTTTGTTCTGTTCTACCTTCGAGTATTACCCCCTTTATGTCAAGAATATCGTAGGAATTGCACCACCTCTTATGAATTCTTGACGCAGTAATACTCCTCGCCATCATCACTCATTTCTTGGTCCCGTGTTGTTGCAACCGGAATGCCGACAAGTGAACTATGATGTGTGAAATCAATACTCCTAGCAACTCCGTTGCTTGGTAGTTAAAGGACAATAATTTCATCCTTAGCGTGTTGGTTACCGAATCACATCCTAGGGTTGATCGTGCTACCTAGTCCTTATTTCCGGTGCACTTTTCGATCAATGAGTTAGGATAGTGTCAGTCCTTGCTTATTCGGTCATATCGTCTTGCCCTGAAAAGCAAGATTGTTCTCGAGCTTAGCAACATATCGGCGGTACGTGATTTTCCGAATATCTTCTCGGAAGTATCACCAGGTTGTCACCTGACCGCTATGTTGAATTCGTGATCAAGTTGGTTTCCTGTAAACCACCCCTTCTCCAAGAATCCGTGTTGGATACCCCTGAGCTAGTTGGTTAAGCTAAACAACAACTTGGAGAGTTGGAAGATAAAAAGCTTTGCCGAATTTGGTTCTTTCTTAAGGGATATCTTTGTGTTTGTGTGTGTGTGTTGGATAAAGATGATATCTTCACCAATTGGTCCTCGTGATCAGTTGTTGGATCTATTGTCTTGTCAAAACTTTGACTTGAGTATGGGCTATCATCAAGTCAAATCAGAACCAGCGATGTTCGTAATGTTGTCTTACTCGTGGTTGATCCCTCGAGCATACACCATTACATCTTTGGGTCTGACCAATGCTATCACCGTGTTCACATGATGGTGGAAGTCCAGTGATATGGAAATTCCGATGAGTTGCTGTTGAGCCCATCAGCAGCATTTTGTCCCCCCCCCCCCATGGTTCATGTTGAACATCAACCTAGTGTTGAAAACTTTGTAAGCAATGCCTTTGTGTTCCGTTCATGAAGCTTATGCTTGGATGGAAGAAGTGACTTCCTCAAATTCATGTGCATTTGGTGCAAGCTGCCGCCGTGAGTTCGAGGAAGATTGTTTTTGTTTCCTCTGGTACCATCCCAAGTCAGTTATGCATGTGCGAATGTATTCTATGGTTTGGTAGATTAATTACCTCCACTCCATATGTATTCCCTAGCACACCAAGCCACTGATTGATTTGTTCAAGGAAAAGAAGCTCCTTCTTAAGACCCGGGGCTTATACAAGAACTTCGTTATCCGCGATGATGGTTCCCAACCAGAACTCGGTAGTGTTTCATTGTAAGACTACCATGTGAGCATGCTTGTCTGGGACAACGTGTTCACATGTTTGTAGCAGAACCAGCTCATGTTTTGGAGCTTACTACCGTAGTCCATCTCCCGAGAATCTTGCAACGTCTTCTCGTCGATTTGTGTTGCAAACTTCCTTTTTCCGGACATGCAGTCGGAAATATCCTGTTACCAGCCAGATCTGAATCTCAGGCAGATATGATGGTTGGAACGCCTCCCAAGAACTATAATATTGATCTCTGTAACTCGGTAAGTGGATGTCGTGGCCAACACACCCAGCCGGAAGACCTATTATTGTAGTATCCTAATTGATAAAGTTGGCCACCTTCCCATAAGGATTTCGTAGGATTCTACTTCCATAGTTATTCCTTATGGATTCTTGTGCTCCCGAAGTCCGACCTTTTACTTGATGTTCTAGATACCAAACCATATCAATAAATGGGTTACGCTAGCACATCAAGGAGAACATTAGAAGTGGAGTGCTAAATGTCTTTCAGTCGATCATCCAGATTGCTTCTTTGGCATTGCTAAGGAAAAATATGAGAAAGTGTTGTCCACCTTTGCACCTGCATCCTCCATCACCATTCATCATGGTAGTATGATGTGTTGCCAGGATCCTCGACACGGATGTTGGTAAAACCTTGATGAATATGGAAATGCTCAAGTTCTTGAGAGCACGCACAAGCACTAGGTGTTATCATCGGCACTAACTGGTATTGCTCCTAGTTTCCTTCGGTTATGCTAAACCTTCCAAACAGTAGATTCACTCTCTACTGTCGAGCTTCTCCCAGTTACTAGAATCATTCCTAGCATTTGCATTTTTTGTTCCCAGCTTGCACCGTCATTGTGCCATCCTACCTTGGATTACCCTTCCCAGTAATTACTGATAAGGACCATCTTCAAAAGTGGTCCCACCAGGGGTTTCGACCATTTCCGGTGATAAGCAAATCACCCCTTTGTTGTCTTCAACAAGGTAGTCCACATCGTCCATTCTAGCCCGAGTGTGTCGTTCTCCCGAACTCCCTCGAACGATCGTATGTGATTGCCTTAGGCTGGCATAAAAAGTTTCAATGATATTTATATCAACAGTAATTCCTTTTGCCACTTAAGGGAATATTTCTACAAGTCACCTTCCCTAAGGTGCCATTATGGAATCATGGCAGATAACTCCTTGTTATCTTGAAACCATGCATCATCTTATTCAGCATGGAATTGTGCTTATCAACTTGGATCCTCGTTCTCTGTTTCACTCCATCCCTCGGGATGTATGCTTCGTGTCGTAGCTCGAGAGATGTTCAACATCTCATTCCGTGAGTTGATCGTAAGTTGCTCGATCTTTAAGAAGACCGGTTCCTATAGAGTTTCTTCTATCGCCATTGTGTTGGATGAAGATCCCGGAAGCAAAGACGACAAGATCAATTTGAATTAATGAATTAACATCTTCGATGAGGGCAATTGGATCGAGAAGATTGTGTTAGCTTTTGTGTCCCCTCTTCCTCTTACCCTACGCTTGAATCTCGGGACGAGATTCTTGTTTAGTGGGGGTGAGTTGTAACATCCCTAGCTTCTGACATTGCACTAGGCTAACTTCATGTGTGCATCATGTTTAAACTTTGAAAGAAACTTGAAATGGGGATTGCCTAAACCCTAGCATTAAAGGAATCCACTAGGTTCAACCAAAATATTTCCAGTAAATCCAAATGGCTTTCAAAAATGTTCATCATTCTTGGAAAATGCTGGAAACAGTAACCAGAAGTGATGCACATTTTTCCATGACATATTTGGGCTCTGGATTAAATCATACTCTATTTGCATTTGGGCATTTAAATGCTATTAAATATTTTAAATGCTCAAATAATCATAAACTAAAATGTTCACTGTAGGATATATTCCCAACAGTGATCATGAGTGGTTTCATGATTTTTGGAAGTGTCTAAGTATTTTTAATAAAGCCCCGAAGTTACAGAAAAATAGAAAAACATTAACAAAAAGACAAAGAGAGTTACCTGGGCCACTTACCTGGCCAGCCCAGCCCACTGGCCTGGTGCCAGTCATCCCTAACCTCTGCCAGTAGGCAGAGGCGGGACAGTGCACGCGCGTGCGAGGCGCCACGCCTCCTCCTGCTTGCCGCTGAGACTCTGGACGCGTGGGTGAACGCCCCGGCGTCGTCCCGATCCGCTCGACCTCTCTCACTCTCCCCCTGCTCTCTCCCTCGCTGATCCCCACCTCACCGAGCGTAGCCGACGCTGCCGTTCGCCGTAGCTGCAGCCATCGCCTCCCCCTCGCTTCTCTCACCGGCCCACGAGCTGCGCCTAGACCCCGAGCACCTCTCCGCCAACCCACGCAAGGCCGGAGGACACCAAGACGACGCCGCGACCTTTCTTCCCCGTCCACGGCCGCCGGATGCCGCCGTCCGATTCACCGTCTCAGCCGCCTCCCTGAGGCCACTGAGCTGCTCTACTACCTCACTGTGAGCTCCTACGCCGCCCCTCTCCCTCGCCGTGCTCGATTTCGCTGCGTAGCCGTCACTTCTGTCGAACCGAGAACCCATTGCCGTCGGCCGTGTCGCCACCGTGGCTAGAGCTCACGCACGTCGCGTCTGAGCATACCACCGTGCTCAGTGCAATGCCAGAAGCCCAAAACCCCCACCCACTGCTCCTGCCGTTCGCTGTAGCGTCGTCTTCGCCGACGCCGATCTCCGGCCGCCGCCATAGCTCATCTCCGGCGAGTTTCCAGCCACCCCGCGCCCTCCAACTTCTTCGGTTGGATGCGGTCGAGCACGGGCTCCCTCCTGGTGCCCTCAGCGCAACCAGCCGCTGCCCCTAGCGCCACCCCAGCGAGTCGCCGCCGCACTGGATGGTCGCCGGCGACCCAACCCCGGCCGTGCCGACGTGGCACCATCATTAGCGGCTAATGACGCCACTAACTAACCCCCCTAGAGTCACTGACAGTGGGCCCCGCCGAGCTAATTATTTTTAGTTAGGATTTAATAAGCCACATAATTAGCACTGTTACACTGACAGGTAGGTCCCACCAGTCAGATTTGACTTTGGTCAATGCTGACGTCACCCTGACGCAATGCTGACGCAGTAATTTAATTACTGGAAGTATTCTTATACAGGAAATTCCAAAAAATACCCAAAACTTCTAAAATTCATAGAAATTCAACCATAACTCCAAATGAAACAAATTATATATGAAAAATGATCAAAAAAATCCAATCTATCCATCTGTACTAGTTTCATGCATGTCTAAGCAACTTAACCCTGCTGTTTATATCAAAATATGATAATGCACTATTTATATTCATAAGATGAGTTTGGGGTTGAATCTTTGGTTCAAAATGGCTCAAACCCATCTGGTTGTAGTTGCATTAGCCCAACACACTCATTTTGCTATGTCATGATCATGCATCATATTGTGCATTGCATTGATTGTGTTTCCTTCTCTGTTGCCGGTAATTGTCCCCTCTCGATAGCCGTGATTCCGACGATGAGCTCGATGACACCGATGAAGAACTATAATATCTTCAGAAGTGCCAGGCAAGCATAACCCCCTTGTTCATTCCGATACAATCCCACTCTCTCGCTCCTGCTCTCTTTTACTACATTAGGACAACAACGATTCAACTGTTACATGCTGCGGTAGTTGAACCCCTTATCCTCTGCATGACCTGTCATTGCCACAGTAAATAGATGAAACCCACTAGCATGAGTAGGAGTTGTTTGAGCCCTGATATGCCTACTCATTCATGATTGTTTGTCATGCCTGCTATGCTTAAAGTTGTGTCAGGTCTGATTCATCGGGGATGAATTGGAATGGTGATGAACATGTCCTACTTGTGTGAGCTAAGTGTGTGAACACGATTTGGTAAAGGTAGCGGTGAGAGGCCATGTAGGAGTACATGGTGGGTTGTCTCATTGAAGCCGTCCTCAGGAACTGAGTTCTGTGTTTGTGATCCATGATACAGTTACTACCACGCATTGGGCCCGAAACCAATGGACCCTCTCGGCTTCTTAATCACCCTTGTCCTCTGTCCAGGAGTTGCAAGTAGTTTCTGGTGTTTGTAGTATGCTGGAGGCCGTGGACAGCGCTGACCGAGGGGTGGGCTGTGATGCGGTAGGCACGTGGCACGGTGTACCGGGCGCCCGTTTGGTGTCTCGGGAACCCTGCACACATCGTTCGGGGCCGTATGTGGAAACCTCAGCCGGACTCCCTGCGGATGGAACCTGAATAGGCGATAAACCTGGACTAGAGACTTGAGTGTTTAGGTAGGCTGTGGCCGACACCCTCGCTGGGCTTCCGCTTGAAGGTTGCTGAGTACATGCTGTGTAAACGGCGGTAAGTGGTGAGAGCGTGTGTGACGAAGTACACCCCTGCAGGGTTAACATCATCTATTCGAATAGCCGTGTCCGCGGTAAAGGACTTCTGGGTTGCCTATAACAGTTCATAGACAAGTGAAAGTGGATACTCTAAAATGCGCAAGATAAGCGTGAGTGCTATGGATGGCGTTCTCGTAGGGAGACGGGAGAGAATCCATAGTGGTGTATTGATATGGTGAATATGTGGACTCGTGTGTGCCACCTCAAAAGAGTTACTTTCAGTCGTAGTTTAGGATAGCCACCGAGTCAAAGCTGGCTTGCTGCAGTTAAACTCGACCACCCCCCTTTGTTGATACCGATGCATATGTAGATAGTTCTGATGTAAGTCTTGCTGGGTACATTTGTACTCACGTTTGCTTATTTTATGTTTTGCAGAGAGACGTCAGTCTCTCTAGTAGTTCCGTGTGGACTTCGAAGTTTAGCTTGATACCTCAGCTACGATCTTGTGCCCTCGGCAGGATCTAGTAAATAGTCAGGCTTCTCAGCCTTTTTCATTTGTAGATGTCTGTACTCAGACATGTTAAGCTTCCGCATGTGTTTGACTTGTATGCTCTGAATGTTGGGTCATGGGACCTATGTTTGTAATATCTCGCTCCTCGGAGCCTAATGAATAAGTACTTGAGTCGTAGAGTTATGTTGTGATGCCATGTTGCATTTACACATATCGAGCATATTGTGTGTATGATTGAAATGCTTGGTATGTGTGGGATCCGACAACCTAGTTGTTTATCCTTGGTAGCCTCTCTTATGGGGAAATGTAGTCTTGTGCTTCCATGAGCCATAGTAGTCCGCTACAGCCCGGTTCACCGGAGTCCTGCTAGCCCAGCACTGCTGCTCCGGAACACTTGACTGGCCGGCATGTGTTTCACTTCGTTCCTGTGTCTGTCCCTTCGGGGAAATGTCACGCGGTGACATCCGGAGTCCTGCCTAGCCTGCTACAGCCCGGGTTCCCGGAGTCCTGTTAGCCCAGTGCTACAGCCCGGATTCGCACGCTGCTGACCGACATGCTCGATGTTGATTCATGTATGCCTGTCCCCGTAAGTTAGTGCCACTTTGGGTTCACGACTAGCCATGTCGGCCCGGGTTCTCTGTCATATGGATGCTAGCGACACTATCATATACGTGAGCCAAAAGGCGCAAACGGTCCCGGGCCATGGTAAGGCGACACCCATGGGAATACCGTGCGTGAGGCCGCAAAGTGATATGAGGTGTTACAGGCTAGATCGGTGTGACTTAGAATCGGGGTCCTGACAGGACGCGCGTGCGCATCAGACGGCGAGGTCGGCCTCCGGTGTCGGCGGAGTCGGCGTGCGCGGGCTTGGCTGGGTCTCTGTGCTTGGCGGCGTCGGCGTGGCTTCTGTGCTGCGGGGAGTCTCGGCGGCATCACTCGGGCTTGGCGGCGGCGTCAGCGTGGGCGTGGGCATGGGCGTCGTCGTCGAGGGAAGCTGGTTCAGGATGAGGCCATGCTGCGCCAAGTACCACGCCTTGACCACCTCGTCATTGCTCTGGAGCATGTCCGCCCCGCCCAGCAGGAAAGCCAGGTCGGTGTTTCTCTTCTTCGCGGCGACGTTGGTCCGGAGTAGGTCGAGCTTGACGGCGCTGCTCGACAACAACGCCGACCACCGCGCCTCGGTCTTCTCTTCACGAAGGGCGGCCCGGACCTGTGCGTCGGAAAGGCAGTGCTCGATGGACTCCTGCACTCGAGCGGTGGCCGCGTCGGCGTGTTTCCCCTTCTTGGCACCTTTGTTGCCGTCCGGCCGCCCTTCTGACGCGCCCGGAGCTGGCGCGCCCGGAGCCAGCGCGTCCGGCTTGTAGGTCTCCTTGGCCTTGTCGAGGGTGCGCCAGACTTCCGCCACTTCTCGCACATGTCAATGCGCTTGTAAACGTGGAGGTACTTAAATTCGGCGTCGTTGTTGCCATGCCGATACAAGGCAAACATGCGCAGCAACTGCGCGGATGAAAAAATAGTTGGCGGGCGCACACGGCGAAGAGAGGCGGGAGACCGGCGTGCCATACCTGATCCTCAACGCTGGCGCCGCTCTCCGGGCGAGCCGCGACCTCCTCGACGATCCCATGTCATTTGTTGCACGCCCCTGGATACGCCCCCAATGGTTCGCCATCGCCTTCGCCCCGCGCTGCATGTAGACGCCTTTAAAGTAGGGGTCGACGAGCTTGCGTTCGTCGAACTCGGCCTTGATGCGGTCCCAGTACGTCTCAATGCTCTGGTTCGTGCCGGTGGTCGGGTCGAGGCAGACGACTTTCCATGCTTCGGCGAGGCATTCCTCCTCCTTGGACGCCCACTTGATGCGCGGCTCGCCAGACCTGGCCGCTCGCTTCTTCTTTTTGCGCCTACTCGCCGGAACAGTCGCCGGCTCCTCCTCCTTGTCCTCCTCCTCCTGCTCCTCGTGCTCCTCCTCACCGTAGACGTAGCCGAGCTCGCCGTCCATGCCGCCGCTGAGATCCACCATGTCTTCCGGGGTGACGAACCCGGGAGACGCGGCGGCCGCCGTCGAGCCTATCGTGATGATGTCGTCCATGTCGGCCTCGGTCTCGTCGGTGTCGCCGAGGTGCGAGAAGGGCAGTGCGCCACGGAGGAAAGGGGGCGCCGGGGAGGACGCGTAGGCGGGCGGCGAGTAGTTGTATGGAGGGTACTGCACGCCGGCGAAGGCAGGCGAGGGCGTGCGCTGGGCCGGGTGTCCATGGGGGAAGGTGACGTTAGGGTTGAACCCACCGTGCGCGTCCCCGTCGGCGTAGCCCGGCGAGGACGTGCATCCCCATGGCTGCGGCGACGGAGAGCCGACGCCTTGCTGGCCCCAGGGCGCGTGCTGGGCGTGGCTGCCGGGTGGATTCATCATCCCAGCGCGAGTCGCCTCGGCCTCGGCTTGGTCCGCCGAAGCTGCAGCTGCACGCGCCGCGTTGTCACGGCCTTCTTGGCGATCGCCCTGTTCGGCAGGTCGGCGGTGACAGCCTCCCGTCGCTGAACTTCCACCCTCCACTCGGCGTTTGTCATGCCCGGTGGCTTGGACGATGGCGCCCTCGGCTTCCTCTGCTTCGGCTGGGCGACGGAGGCGGTCGTGGTTGCCGTGGCCCGGGGGACGACGTACTTCTTCGGTGGCATGGCGGCCGGCCGGCTGGGAGGCGAGCGGGAGGGAGATTGGCGGGAGAAATGGGGAGAATGGGAGGGAAGTGGGGGAAAAGCGGGAAGAAACGGCGGGAAGAGGCGCTCGACTCGCCGACAGTGCGGACCCACGCGCCCTTTTCGCTTGTGCCGGCGCCCCAGGCGCCCCCCAAGACGCCGGGTTCGGCCTGGGTCCGCCGGCACCAGTTTCGGCCCGAGCTGGCGAAAAACGGGCTTTTGAGGGCGCGACTGGGCCGTTTTTTCAACGCCGGTGCAGCAAAAACATTTGGAGAAGGCCTGTAAGGAGCGCGGCTGGAGATGCTCTTACCCACCTCCAGCACTCAGTGAATTCAGCATGCCCGGCGCTCTTGTTAGTGAAGCCGGGGAATTCCTCACTGTCAGATAAGCGATGATGCAGAAGCTGAAAGCAAATCTAGTTGCAGCCCAAGCTCGTATGAGAAGGTGTGCAGACAGGAAGAGAGTGGAGCGCGGTTTTGTGGTTGGCGACATTGTTTACCTCAAGATGCGACCGTATCGCCTAAACGCTTTGCTGTAAAGTGCATCAATCTTCAAAGAACCCCAACTCAAACACAACAATTCCACTTATAGTGATACCCTGGTTCTCCCATGCAGGCCGGGCCGGCAAAATCCGGGGCCCTGTGCGAAACTAAAAACGGGGCCCTATCTTACTAGAAAAAAAACTAACACGTAATTGTAATGTATATGATATAATGGCATACATAACACAATTGGATATATAAAAATCACACCTATTCAACTCCAGGTTGCATAGTGTTTATTTGAACATCATCATTCTTTTAGTATTCTTTGAAATGAAATCTTCAATGATATCCTCATAATCAATCCTCTCCAACACTTCGTTTTCAAGTGCTATTGTGGCCGAATATTAAGTCTTTGTTGTGTCGTAGTAGTACACATATAGGACTTCAATAGCTTCAAATTAGGAAAAGCTCCGTTCTGCCAATGCAACTGTACAGGGATAAATAAAATAAAATTGGACTATTGGAAATATACAAAAATACTAATTCTAACTCACATGGTCTATACAGCAATCGTTGATCGAGGAGTCAAGAAGCGATCACTAGGCCTAAAGATCCATGCCGAAATTTAGTTAGGATTAAATAGCCAAAATCGATCAGAAATTTAGTTAGGATATAGTAATTAGTAGTCAAAACACAAAAGGAGGATCGACTCACCAGGCACTGGATTGGAGAACGATCGCATATCGTTGAGTTGGATGGCAGACGAATAGAGGATCAATTTTTTGTTCGCCGCTTCGGTTTGTTCTGAAATCAGGAGCCGTCTGGCCAGGTACCTGCGTTCGGGACGGGAGTAGGGGACGGCGGGATGCGATCGTCTCAACTCACGACGCGAGTCAGGCGGCGCTGGACTGGAAGTCCGGAACCGCTGGCACCCTGGATGAGAATCACGAGCGACGCATACGCACACCCACAATCGATGGATCTTTTTATTTTTTGAGGGAACGATCCACGGATGCGAGCGAACGCCACAGCAGCCCAGGCGCCCAGCGAACGGGCGAGTATGCGACAGCGGCCCAGTGCCCCTAGGCCTGTATAATTTTTTGGGGCCCCTCAAATTTATGGGCCCTGTGCGGGCCGCACAGTTTGCACCACTATGGGCCCGGCCCTGCTCCCATGGTACACTTTCCTTTTCCTGAGATTTGCGATGAACCCTAGCTACCAAACCAATCCCAATCCAGAGTAGGGCATGACAACTTGCCGTCGATCCCGGAATCGGTCTAGAACTGATAAGAGCTCCCGTCCCCAGCATGCCACACGGCGAATGCCCGGCAGACGGCCAGGACCTCCTAGACGCATGGGAGATGGAGGTGCTACTAGGGACGAGTGGAGTCAGCCTTTTGAAGCCACAGCCATTGAACGCGGAAGAGAACAATAGTATGCTAGAGATCACAGACTCCAAGCCCATCGAGCGAAAGTATCCGACACACTCTCTGCGAGTCGACCAAGCAACGGCCACTGTGGGCGTCTTTCCGGCCAACCCAAAGGAAGCCCACAATGTCTTGGACCCACGAACAACGATGCAAACCTTCGAGGATCGAGCAGAGATTGAGATGAAAATGTGAGACGAAGGCATAGAGGAGCGGCGTGATCTCGGGTCGGTCTAGAACTGAAAAGAACTAACATCCCCAACATGCCACACGGTGCAGGCGCGGAAGACGACCATGACCTCTGAGCCGTATGAGAGATGGAGGTCCCTTGAGGGGGCGAGTTGGATTAGTCTTTTGAAGCCATGGCCATTGAACGAGCAGGGTGACACCATTATGCTCGAGGTCACGGGCTCCAAGCCCACCAAGCGAAGAGTGGCCAGAGCTAGTGCGCCCCCTTCGACAGTATGGAAGCCCGCCAAGTGACAGCTTCTCAAGCCCGTCGACTAGTGGAAACAGGCAGACACGGGTACCTTTTGGACAGAGAGGGGGAGGCCAATGTAGAGGATAGGGAAATTCAAGATGGGACATGCCATCTCGTTTCCAACGACCGACAGCTGGTCCAGCGAACATTGTAGAGACTCAAAGGTAGGCAGAGTCAAAAGCTCTGGCAATATGAAGCTCGAGAAGCATACAGGGCACCTTGAGATTATAGGAGGCTAAGGCTGTGCTAAATTATGTGTGCAGTTTTGCATTATCTCTCGGCAACTTTACAGAACCAAATAACTCAAAAGTGGAATGGAAGCGAGTATGATAGTTCGAGAGTTTGGGCAATAGTTCACTACAATAGAACCTAGTTTCGTTTAATTGTACGAACGTCAAGATGGCCGAGTTGGTCTAAGGCGCCAGTTTCAGGTACTGGTCCGAAAGGGCGTGGGTTCAAATCCCACTCTTGACAATTTTTCCTTTTTCTTTTTCTTTATCATTGCTGCGCCTGATAAAATCTGGTGTGATACTAGTTTTCTTGGGGATAGTTCAAGTATTAACTCACTCGATGACAAGAAATTATTATTCAATTGTCTCACTCGATGACGGAAAAAAAAATTTGCTATTGCTTCTAGGAACAGTAAGCATTCGTTAACTCACTCGATGACGAGAAATGTGACTTCTTTCTCAATGTTTGTTTAATTTTATTCAATTGCACATGGTGGAAGTGTTGAAGCCTGATTGTGTACCATGAAATGTGGAATTTCATGTGAATACTGGTTTGGTGGGATTAAGAGGGCTGCATGTACTGGTTTATTAAATATCTTATGCAATTTAATCAATGGCTGTAGTTTTTTTATTGTTTTCCTCATAAAGATTTCAGTAGCAGTTTTAAAGATAATAATTAATTCCCAAACAGAATTGCTATTGCTGTGAAGTTTCTTGTGCTAGTACTATTCTACCTTGCTTCTATTGAAATGTGTCCAAGGCTGGTAGTATTTCCTTAAATATGAAATCTTATCAGCATATTGGATTTTGCCCCACTGAAAAAAATGCACACACGGTATACCTTGTATTCTTCAAATATCTTGCTGTTTGGAAATGTGGTAACCAAATCCAGTTTTCTAGTAGTAGCATTTTTATTCCTGTAGTCAGGATGTGGCTGGAAACTGAACCTAATGTTTAATGCAATGATTTTGATGTGTTAATAGTGACTTGTTTTCTTCTTTTGGAATGCTGCTGTTCTTCGCTTTTCTTCCAATTAAACTTGTACCACATGAAAATGGATCTGGCGCCATTGAGAAGAGTGCACATGCAGCGTGTACCCAACATTTTGTGCACTCCCTTAATGAAGTACGCTGCCAGCTGAGGACAATTGGTGCTCATCTCATAGGCTTGGAATGTCTTGTCTGACAAAAATGAGAGAATGATACTTCATGACCAGAGGGGGCATTTCAGCTCTCTACGAGTCCACCTTCAGAATAACCCCCAAGTAAATGTTGATAACACTTCTGTTTCCTCTATGCCAAGTATGAATGGCTTATGCAGAGAAAATACTGGTCCACTCTCACCTCCGTGTGTGTCATGCCATAATATTTCAATACCGGTCAATCAAATGTTGGACATCCTGCTATTTTTGTGGAATGAACTATCAGTACCCAAGGGAATACATCAGTTAATATATCAACAAGTGGTAAGCAACAGTATCAACTTGGAATGAGTTGCAGTCCCCTTGCGTGGTCCTCTGGGAAATTGAGTAGATGTTCAATCTCTTGAGGCTTCAATGGAGTGACTTTGTTCTTTCCAACCCAGAAAAGATTCTCCTTTTTTGCACAGATTGATGGCATATTTTTTTAACACTTCGAGGTGGCGGATTGCCTGCGCTGGCAAGATCACACTTGATCCTTTCTGTCAGCTCTGCACTTGCCACACTTGTTCGCAAGTAGTTGAGCTACGTTCTCGAGTCCCACGAAGGCCACCACTTCGTGTAATGAGGGAATGCCTCAAATATGACCTTTGGTGCTCTATTCTAATTTGGCAAATTATGGATGTAGCCTCTTTTCCTTGCCGTTGAACACAAATGCTTAGAATCCACAAACTTAGGTAGAATGTTATACAGAGATCTTGAAATGGTCGTCCATACACCTCTGGGAGCTTGGGCGACATTTTCATAGTAGAAAAAAGATGGTCCAATATCTTGTTTAAGAATCGTTCTGGTCATTCTAATTTATGAGTGGGGTATAATTGGGCAGGTTAAATCCAATCATTGGTTTTGGGAAAGGCATATATGTTTATCATGGCTGCAATCCAAATTGCATTGTGTTGTACCTCCATACAACTTCCTCTTTTTCTTGTTCTCTTCCATTATTCTTGCTTTCTTTCTCCCACCAAAGGAAGCGAAGCATCTACCTCTAACCTGCCAAATGTACACATATTGCAATGTCCTTACATCAAACTAAAAGAGGGAAGCGTTTTCTTATTTCAATGTACATCAAACTAAAAAGTACCTGGTGGCCTGATAAGTTAAATTCTCCTAAAACCAGTGATGCACTAATCGAATCAACTAATATAGGGATATGAACATCCGCACCTAGGAATATTTTAACAAACACACACACACACACACACACACACAGAGAGAGAGAGGGGGGGAGAGACACACACACACACAATATTTAAAATAAATATTGTGTGTGTGTGTGTGTGTGTGTCATAAGGTGCCTTTTCCACAGAAAAATGAACATTAAGGCAAAAAAATTAAAATGACTGATACCACATCTTGTCATATCCATATTAGCTCCATCTTCATAAAAAGCCCATTATCTACTAATGATTTGATCTTCTCGTCCTTCCCTAATATCTCTCGTACAAAATCCTGCACAAAAATATAACAAAAGCTAAGATTAAAGAACACTTGTTATATATTACTGACTTCTTAATACCAACTAAATGACTAGCATTTCGTCCTTCCCTAATATCTCTCGTACAAAATCCTGCACAAAAATATAACAAAAACTAAGATTAAAGAACACTTGTTACGTATTACTGACTTCTTAATGCCAACTAAATGACAAGCATTTCGTCTCTTTACGAGGATTCCTTGAGAATAACTCCCAAGTAAATAGTTATAATACTTACAGTTTTTCCATGTGTATGAATTGCTTCTGCTGATAAAATTGAAAATACTGGCGCGGCCTCACCTCCCTATGTGTTGTGCCATAATATTCCGATGCCAATCACATTTTGGATATCCTGCTATTCTTGTGGCATGAACTATTAGTACACAAGGGGATACTTCAATTAATATATCAACAAGTGGTAAGCAACGGTATCAACTTGGAATGAGTAGTCATCCCCTTGTGTGGTCCTTTGGGAAACTGAGTAGATATTCAATCTCTTGAGGCTCCAGTGCAGTGACTTTGTTCTTTCCAATCCAGACAAGATTCTCCTCTCTACATTGATTGATGGCATATTTTGTAACACTTCGAGGCAGTGGATTGCCCGTGCCGGAAATATCACATCAGAACCATTTTGACAGCTTTGCACTTGCCACACTTGTTTGCAAGCAGTTCAGCAGTTTTCTCGAGTCCCAGGATGGACACCGCTTCTTGTAACGACGGAATGCCTCAAATATGGCCTTTGGAGGCGGAGGTAGAAGAGGTGATCTATTCTCAGTTGGAAAATTATGGATGTAGCTTCTTTTTCTTGTTGCTGCACACAAATGCTTAAAACTGACAAACTCAGGTTGAATGTCATACATAAGTCTTGAAATGGTCATCCATAAACGTCCGGGAGCTCGGGCCACATTTCCATTGTAGAACAAAGGTGGTCCATTATCTTAAGGTGCCCTTTCCATAGAAAAATGAACATCAAGGCAACAATTTTAAAATGTAGATACTGATTGCTTGTATCTACGTTGGTAATACCCCGAAGAGAAGGGGGTGATGCAGCACAACAACGGTAAGTGTTTCCCTCAGGTATGAAACCAAGGTTATCAATCTAGTAGGAGAATCAAGCAACACTATGTAAACAGCACCTGCACACAACAACAAAAATTTGCAAGCCAACGCGTAAGAGGGGTTGTCAATCCCTCCTCGGTATTGAGATAGATTAAATTGTATGAGATTTGATAAATATATCTAACTAAAACACAAAATAAAATAAATAAAGAAAAAATGCAGCAAGGTCTTTTGGTTTTAATATGACAAGAAATAGACTCGGGGGTCGTAGATTTCACTAGAGGCTTCTCTCGAGAAAATAGCATACGGTGGGTAAACAAAATACTGTTAGGCAATTGACAGAAAAGCAAATAATTATGACGATATCCAAGGCAATGATCATGTATATAGGCATCACGTCCAAGATTAGTAGATCGACTCCTGCCTGCATCTACTACTATTACTCCACACATCGATCGCTATTCAGCATGCATCTAGTGTATTAAGTTCATGGAAAAACGGAATGATGCAATAAAAACGATGACATGATGTAGAGAGGATCTATTCATGTAGGAATAGACCCCATCTTTTTATCCTTAATAGCAACGATACATGCATGTCATGTCTCTTTCTGTCACTGAGATTGAACACCGCAAGATCGGACCCATCACAAAGCACCTCTTCCCATTAGAAGAAAAATCAATCTAGTTGACCAAACCAGACCAAACCAAAGTTTCGGAGAAGAAATACGAGGCTATAAAGATCATGCATAAAAGAGTTCAGAAAATACTCAAATAATATTCATGGATAGATCTGATCATAAACTCACAATTCATCGGATCCCAACAAACACACCGCAAACAGTCATTACATCAAATAGATCTCCAAGAACATCGAGGAGAACATTGTATTGAAGATCAACAAGAGAGAAGAAGCCATCTAGCTACTACCTTAGGACCTGTAGGTCTGTGGTAAACTACTCACGCATCATCATAGGGGTAGCAAGGATGATGAAGGACCCCTCTGTGATCGTTGCCCCCTCCGGCAGAGTGTCGGAAAAGGCCTCTAGATTGGATCTTGTGGTTCTGAAACTTGCAGTGGCTGGAAAAGTGTTCCTCGACTCCCCTAGGTTTTTTGGGATTTTAGAATATTTATAGAGGTGGATGTAGCTCCAGAAGCTTCCCGTGGTGCCCAATGGCCACCAGGGTGCGCCTAGGCCTTCTGGCATGCACTGGTGCCTAGTGGGCCCCACAGGCCTCCTCCCGTGCACTTCTTTGGCTCCCTGGGTGTCTTTTGTCCAGAAAAATTCTCCAAAAAGTTTCATGGCATTTGGGCTTCTTTGGTATTGATATTCTGCAAAGTAAAAAATAAGCAGAAAACAACAACTGGCACTTGGCACTATGTCAATAGGTTAGTCCCAAAAAATGA
Source organism: Triticum aestivum (assembly GCF_018294505.1). NCBI lineage: Eukaryota > Viridiplantae > Streptophyta > Magnoliopsida > Poales > Poaceae > Triticum > Triticum aestivum. Next base: position 543,050,416 of record NC_057802.1, read on the forward strand.
TATAAAGTTGCTAGTAAACGAGTATAAAACATCCAAAAATGATACTTTAATATCATGGAACAATAAAAAATTATAGATACGTTGGAGACGTATCAGATACCACATCTAGTAATAGCCATATTAGCTTCATCTTCAAAAAACCCCATTATCTACTAATGAGTTGATCTTCTCGTCTTTCTCTGACATCTTTCGTTCAAAATCATGCACACACGTATAACAAAAACTAAGATTAGAAAACACTTGCTATGTGTTATTAACTTCTTAATGCCAACTAAGTGACTGACATTTCAGCTCTTTACGATGATTCCTTGAGAATAACTCTCATGTAAATGGTTATAACACTTCGAGTTTTTCTATGCCAAGTATGAATGGCTTCTGTAGACAAAATGCTGGACCATCCTCACCTCTCTATGTGTCATGCCGCAATATTTCGATGCCAATCACATTTTGGACATCTTGATATTCTTGTGGCATGAATTATCAGTACACATGGGGATACTTCAATTAATATATAAACACGTGGTAAGCAACGGTATCAACTTGGAATGAGTTATCATCCCCTTGTGTGGTCCTTTGGTCAGCCGAGTAGACATTCAATCTCTTGAGGCTCCAATGGATTGACTTGGTTCTTTCCAATCCAGATAAGACTCTCATTTGAACTCTGATTGATGACATAATTTTTGAACACTTTGAGGTGGTGGATTGCCTGTGCTGGAAAGATTACACCTGAACCATTTTGTCAGTTTTGCACATGCCACACTTGTTCGCACGCAGTTGAGCTGCGTTCTCGAGTCCCAGGAAGGCTACCGCTTCTTGTAATGAGGGAATGCCTCAAATATGGCCTTTGGAGGAAGAGGAATAAGAGGTGCTCTATTTTAAATTGGCAAATTATGGATGTAGCCTCTTTTCCTTGCTGTTGCACACAAATGCTTAGAACCCACAAACTCAGGTTGACTGTCATACAAAGATCTTGAAATGGTCGTACATACACGTGTGGGAGCTTGGACCACATTTTCATAGTAGAAAAAAGGTGGTCGATTATCTTAATGTGCCTTTTCCATAGAAAAGATGAACATCAAGGCAACAGTTTTGAAAGTACCGATACCACATCTTATAATAGCCATATTAGCTTCACCTTCAAAAAGCCCATTATCTACTAATGAGTTGATCTTCTCGTTCTTCTCAGACACCCCTCGTATGAAATCTTGTAAAATGGTATAACAAAAACTAAGATTAGAGAACACTTGTTACACATTACTGACTTCTTTAAGCCAACTAAGTGACTTGCATTTCACCTCTTTACGACTAGTCCTTGAGAATAACTCCCAAGAAAATGTAATTAACACTTCAAGTTTTTCTATAAAAGTATGAATGGCTTCCCCAGACAAAATATAGGCCCAACCTCACCTCCCTAGTCGTGCCATAATATCCCGATGCTAATCACATTTCAAACATCCTGCTATTCTTGTGGCTTGAATTATTAGTACACAAGGTGATGATTCAATAAACATACAAAAAAGTGGTAAGCAACAGTATCTACTTGGAATGAGTTGTCATCCCCTTATGTGGTCCTTTGGGAAATGGAATAAATATTAAATCTCTTGAGGCTCCAATGGAGTGACTTTGTTCTTACCAATCTAGAGAAGATTCTCCTTTCTGCACTGATTGATGACATATTTTTGAACACCTCGAGGTGGTGGATTGTTCATGCTGGATAGATCGCACTTGAACCATTTTGTCAGCTTTGCACTTGCGACACTTGTTCGCAAGCAGTTGAGCTCTGTTCTAGAGTCCTGGGAAGGCCACCTCTTCTTGCAATGAGGGAATGCCTCAAATATGGCCTTTGGAGGCAGAGGAAGAAGAGGTGATTTGTTCTCAGTTGGCAAATTATGGATGTAGCCTCTTTTCATTGCTGCTACACACAAATTCTTAGAACCCACAAACTAAGGTTGAATGTCATACAGAAATCTTGAAATGGTCGTCCATAAATGTCTAGAGATTTGGCCACATTTACATAGTAGAAAAAATGTGGTGCATTATCTTAAGGTGCCTTTGAGAAAAAAATGATCATCAAGGCAACAATTTTAGAAGGACTAATAACACATATTGTAGTAGCCATATTAGCTTCATCTTCAAAAAAACATTATCTACTAATGAGTTGATCTTCTCGTCCTTCTCTCACATCTCTCATCCAAAATCATGCACAAAACTATAAGAAAAACTAAGATTAGAGAACCCTTGCTATGTATTACTGACTTATTAATGTCGACTAAGTGATTGTCATTTTAGCTCTTTACGACAACACCTCGGGGAATAACTCCCTAGTAAATGGTTATAACACTTCCAGTTTTTCTATGCCAAGTATGAATGGCTTCTACAGACAAAATGTTGGCCCGACCTCACCTCCCTATGTGTTGTGGTATAATATTCCGATGACAATCACATTTTGGACATCCTGCTATTCTTCTGGCATGAACTAAACATACACAGGGATGCTTCAATCAATATATCAACAGGTGGTAAGCAACAATATCAAATTGGACTAGGTTGTCGTCCCCTTGTGTGGTCCTTTTGGAAACAGAGTGGATATTCAATCTCCTGAGTCTCCAATGGAGGGACTTTGTTCTTTCCAAACCCAGAAAAGATTCTCCTTTTTACACTGATTGATGGACCATTTTTGAACATTTCGAGGCGGTGCATTGCACATGATGGAAAGATCACACCTGGACCATTCTGCCAGCTTTGCACTTGCCACACTTGTTCGCAAGCAATTCAACTGCATTATCGAGTCCCAAGAAGGGCACCGCTTCTTGTAATGAGGGGATGCCTCAAATATGGCCTTCAGAGGCCAAGGAAGAAGAGGTGATCCGTTCTCAGGTGGCAAATTATGGATGTAGCCTTTTTTCCTTTCTGTTGCACACTAATGATTAGAATGCAGTAACGCACAAACTCAGGTTGAATATCATACAGAGATCTTGAAATGGTCATCCATACACGTCTGGGAGGATGTGCCACATTTTCATAGTACCAAAAAGGTGGTCCATTATCTAAAGGTGCCTTTTCCATAGAAAAATTAACATCAAGGAAACAATTTTAAAAGGACTGATACCACATCTTGTAATAGTCATATTAGCTTCATCTTCAAAACAAACCCGTTATCTACTAATGAGTTGATCTTCTCATTCTTCTCTAACATCTCTCGTCCAAAATCATAAACAAAAGTATAACAAAAACTAAGATTAGAGAACACTTGTTATGTACTACTGACTTCTTAATGCTAACTAAGTGACTGGCATTTCACCTCTTTACGATGAGTCATTGAGAATAACTCCCAAGTAAATGTTGATAATACTTCCAGTTTTTCTATGCCAAGTATGAAAGGCTTCTGCAGACAAAATACTAGCCCAGCCTCACGTCCCTATGTGTCGTGCCATAATATTCCAATGCCAATCACATTTCGTACATCCTGCTATTCTTGTGGCATGAACTATTAATATACAAAAGGGGATACTTCAATAATTATGTCAACAAGTGGTAAGCAATAGTATGTACTTGGAATGAGTTATCTTCTCCTTCAAGGCTGTGGATTTCTCGTGCTGGAAAGAATGAGTTATCTTCCCCTTCAAGGCGGTCCTTTGGGAAACTGAGTAGATATTCAATCTATTAAGGCTACAATGGAGTAACTTTGTTCTTTCCAATCCAAACAATGTTCTCCTTTCCACACATATTGATGACATATTTTTTAACACTTCATGGCGGTGGATTGCTCGTGCTGGAAAGATGACACCTGAAGCATTCTGCCAGCTTTATAGTTGGCACACTTGTACACATGCAGTTGAGCTCTGTTCTCGAGTCGGAGGAAGGCCACCGCTTCTTGTGATGCAGGGATGCCTCAAATATGGACTTTTGAGGCATTATATATTCTCAATTGGAAAATTATGGATGTAGCATTATTTTCCTTACTGCTACACACAAATGCTTAGAACCCACAAACTCAGGTTGAATGTCACACAGAGATCTTGAAATGGTTGTTCATACACGTCTGGGAGCTTGGGCCACATTTTCATAGTATAAAAAAGGTGGTCCATTATCTTAAGGTGCCTTTTTCATAGAAAAAATGAACATCAAGGCAACAATTTTAAAAGGAGTGATACTGATGCGGCTTGAACTACGTCGGTATTTCCCCCTAGAGGAAGGGATGATGTAGCATATCTACGGTAGGTATTTCCCTCAGTGATGAGACCAAGGTTATTGAAACAGTAGGAGAATCACGCAACACTATGTAAACGGTACCTGCACACAAACAACAAATACTTGCAACCCGACGTGTAAGAGGGGTTGTCAATTCCTCCCGGGAAAAAGATAGATAAATTTGTAGTAGATTGGATAAATAGATCTAGCGGAAACACGAAATAAAATAAATAATAATAATTGCAGCAAGGTATTTTTGGGATTTTGGATTAATAGACCTGGAAATAAAAGCAAATAAAAATAGATCTCGAAGGCAAATATGATAAAGAAGAGACCCCGGGCCGTAGATTTCACTAGTGGCTTCTTTCGAGAAAAATAGCATACGGACTAAGGATCACTGGACAGGGGTCAAGAACATCCTGAAATACCTGAAAAGGACTAAGGATATGTTTCTCATTTATGGAGGTGACAAAGAGCTCGTCGTAAATGGTTACGTTGATGCAAGCTTTGACACTGATCCGGATGACTCTAAGTCACAAACCGGATACGTATTTATATTGAACGGTGGAGCTGTCAGTTGGTGCAGTTCTAAGCAAAGCGTCGTGGCGGGATCTACATGTGAAGCGGAGTACATAGCTTCTTCGGAAGCAGCAAATGAAGGAGTTTGGATGAAGGAGTTCATATCCAATCTAGGTGTCATACCTAGTGCATCGGGTCCAATGAAAATCTTTTGTGACAATACTGGTGCAATTGCCTTGGCAAAGGAATCCAGATTTCACAAGAGAACCAAGCACATCAAGAGACGCTTCAATTCCATCCGCGATCAAGTCAAGGAGGGAGACATAGAGATTTGCAAGATACATAAGGATCTGAATGTTGCAGACCCGTTGACTAAGCCTCTCTCATGAGCAAAACATGATCAGCACCAAGACTCCATGGGTGTTAGAATCATTACTGTGTAATCTAGATTATTGACTCTAGTGCAAGTGGGAGACTGAAGGAAATATGCCCTAGAGGCAATAATAAAGTTGTTATTTATATTTCCTTATATCACGATAAATGTTTATTATTCATGCTAGAATTGTATTAACCGGAAACTTAGTACATGTGTGAATACATAGACAAATAGAGTGTCACTAGTATGCCTCTACTTGACTAGCTCGTTGAATCAAAGATGGTTATGTTTCCTAAAAATAGACATGAGTTGTCATTTGATTAACGGGATCACATCATTAGAGAATGATGTGATTGAATTGACCCATTCCATTAGCTTAGCATTTGATCGTTTAGTATATTGCTATTGCTTTCTTCATAACTTGTACATGTTCCTATGACTATGAGATTATGCAACTCCCGGATACCGGAGGAACACTTTTTGTGCTACCAAACGTCACAACGTAACTGGGTGATTATAAAGGTGCTCTACAGGTGTCTCCGATGGTACTTGTTGAGTTGGCATAGATCAAGATTAGGATTTGTCACTCCGATTGTCGAAGAGGTATCTCTGGGCCCTCTCGGTAATGCACATCACTATAAGCCATGCAAGCAATGTAACTAATGATTTAGTTGCGGGATGATGCATTACGGAATGAGTAAAGAGACTTGCCGGTAACGAGATTGAACTAGGTATTGAGATACCGGCGATCGAATCTCGGGCAAGTAACATACCGTTGACAAAGGGAACAACGTATGTTGTTATGCGGTTTGACCGATAAAGATCTTCGTAGAATATGTAGGAACCAATATGAGCATCCAGGTTCCGCTATTGGTTATTGACCAGAGATGAGTCTCGGTCATGTCATAGTTCTCGAACCCGTAGGGTCCGCACGCTTAAAATTCGGTGACGATCGGTATTATGAGTTTATGTGTTTTTATGTACCGAAGGTAGTTCAGAGTCCCGGATATGATCACGGACATGACGAGGAGTCTCGAAATGGTCGAGACATAAAGATCGATATATTGGACGACTAGATTTGGACATCGGAATGGTTCCGGGTGAGACCGGGAATATACCGGAGTACCGGGAGGTTACCGGAACCCCCCGGGAGGTATATGGGCCTTATTGGGCCATAGAGGGAGAGAGGAGAAGGGTGCAAAGGAGGGGGCGCCCCCCCAAGCCCAATCCGAATTGGGAGGGGGGCCGGCCCACCTTTCCTGTTAGGGAACGTAGTAATTTCAAAAATTTCCTACGCACACGCAAGACCATGGTGATGTATAGCAACGAGAGGGGAGAGTGTTGTCCACGTACCCTCGTAGACCGAAAGCGGAAGCGTTGACACAACGCGGTTGATGTAGTCGTATGTCTTCACGATCCGACCGATCGAGTACCGAACGCACGGCACCTCCAAGTTCAGCACACGTTCAGCTCGATGACGTCCCTCGAACTCCGATCCAGCCGAGTGTTGAGGGAGAGTTTCGTCAGCACGACGGCGTGGTGACGATGATTATGTTCTACCGACGCAGGGCTTCGCCTAAGCACCGCTACGATATTATCGAGGTGTAATATGGTGGAGGGGGCACCACACACGGCTAAGAGATCAATAGATCAATTGTTGTGTCTATGGGGTGCCCCCTGCCCTCGTATATAAAGGAGCAAGGGGGGAGGCCGTCGGCCTAAGAGGAGGGCGCGCCAAGGGGGGAGTCCTACTCCCACCGGGAGTAGGACTCCTCCTTTCCTTGTTGGAGTAGGAGAAGGGAAGGGAGAAGGAGAAGGAAGGAAGGGGGCGCCCCCTCCCTAGTCCAATTCGGACTAGTCCATGGGGAGGGGTGCGGCCACCCTTTGGGGCCTTTCTCACCTTTCCCGTATGGCCCATTAAGGCCCAATACGAATTCCCGTAACTCTCCGGTACTACGAAAAATACCCGAATCACTCGGAACCTTTCCGATGTCTGAATATAGTCGTCCAATATATCGATCTTTACGTCTCGACCATTTCGAGACTCCTCGTCATGTCCCCGATCTCATCCGGGACTCCGAACTCCTTCAGTACATCAAAACTCATAAACTCATAATAAAATTGTCATCGTAACGTTAAGCGTGCGGACCCTACGGGTTCGAGAACTATGTAGACATGACCGAGACACGTCTCCGGTCAATAACCAATAGCGGGACCTGGATGCCCATAGTGGCTCCCACATATTCTACAAAGATCTTTATCGGTCAAACCGCATAACAACATACGTTGTTCCCTTTGTCATCGGTATGTTACTTGCCCGAGATTCGATTGTCGGTATCTTAATACCTAGTTCAATCTCGTTACCGGCAAGTCTCTTTACTCGTTCCGTAATACATCATCTCTCAACAAACTCATTAGTTGCAATTCTTGCAAGGCTTAAGTGATGTGCATTACCGAGAGGGCCCAGAGATACCTCTCCGACAATCGGAGTGACAAATCCTAATCTCGAAATACGCCAACCCAACAAGTACCTTCGGAGACACCTGTAGAACACCTTTATAATCACCCAGTTACGTTGTGACGTTTGGTAGCACACAAAGTGTTCCTCCGGTAAACGGGAGTTGCATAATCTCATAGTCATAGGAACATGCATAAGTCATGAAGAAAGCAATAGCAACATACTAAACGATCGAGTGCTAAGCTAACGGAATGGGTCAAGTCAATCACATCATTCTCCTAATGATGTGATCCCGTTAATCAAATGACAACTCATGTCTATGGCTAGGAAACATAACCAGCTTTGACCAACGAGCTAGTCAAGTAGAGGCATACTAGTGACACTCTGTTTGTCTATGTATTCACACATGTATCAAGTTTCCGGTTAATACAATTCTAGCATGAATAATAAACATTTATCATGATATAAGGAAATAAATAATAACTTTATTATTGCCTCTAGGGCATATTTCCTTCAGTCTCCCACATGCACTAGAGTCAATAATCTAGTTCACATCGCTATGTGATTTAACATCAATAGTTCACATCACCATGTGATTAACACCCATAGTTCACATCGTCATGTGACCAACACCCAAAGGGTTTACTAGTCAGTAATCTAGTTCACATCGCTGTGTGATTAACACCCAAAGAGTACTAAGGTGTGATCATGTTTTGTTTGTGAGATAATTTTAGTCAATGGGTCTGTCACATTCAGATCTGTAAGTATTTTGCAAATTTCTATGTCTACAATGCTCTGCACGGAGCTACTCTAGCTAATTGCTCCCACTTTCAATATGTATCTAGACCGAGACTTAGAGTCATCTAGATTAGTGTCAAAACTTGCATCGACGTAATCCTTTACGATGAACCTTTTGTCACTTCCATAATCGAGAAACATATCCTTATTCCACTAAGGATAATTTTGACCGCTGTCCAGTGATCTACTCCTAGATCATTATTGTACTCCCTTGCCAAAATTAGTGTAGGGTATACAATAGATCTGGTACACAGCATGGCATACTTTATAGAACCTATGGCCGAGGCATAGGGAATGACTTTCATTCTTTTTCTATCTTCTGCCGTGGTCGGGCTTTGAGTCTTACTCAATTCCACACCTTGTAACACGGGCAAGAAACTCTTTCTTTGCTTGATCCATTTTGAACTTCTTCAAAACTTTGTCAAGTTATGTGCTTTGTGAAAGTCCAATTAAGCGTCTTGATCTATCTCTATAGATCTTGATGCCCAATATATACGCAGCTTCACCGAGGTCTTTCATTGAAAAACTCTTATTCAAGTATCCCTTTATGCTATCCAGAAATTCTATATCATTTCCAATCAGCAGTATGTCATCCACATATAATATCAGAAATGCTACAGAGCTCCCACTCACTTTCTTGTAAATACAGGCTTCTCCAAAAGTCTGTACAAAACCAAATGCTTTGATCACACTATCAAAGCATTTATTCCAACTCCGAGAGGCTTGCACCAGTCCATTAATGGATCGCTGGAGCTTGCACACTTTGTTAGCTCCCTTTGGATCGACAAAACCTTCCGGTTGCATCATATACAATTCTTCTTCCAGAAATCCATTCAGGAATGCAGTTTTGACATCCATTTGCCAAATTTCATAATCATAAAATGCGGCAATTGCTAACATGATTCGGACAGACTTAAGCATCGCTACGGGTGAGAAGGTCTCATCGTAGTCAATCCCTTGAACTTGTCGAAAACCTTTCGCAACAAGTCGAGCTTTATAGACAGTAACATTACCGTCAGCGTCAGTCTTCTTCTTGAAGATCCATTTATTTTCAATGGCTTGCCGATCATCGGGCAAGTCAACCAAAGTCCATACTTTGTTCTCATACATGGATCCCATCTCGGATTTCATGGCCTCAAGCCATTTTGCGGAATCTGGGCTCACCATCGCTTCTTCATAGTTTGTAGGTTCGTCATGGTCTAGTAACATAACCTCCAGAACAGGATTACTGTACCACTCTGGTGCGGATCTTACTCTGGTTGACCTACGAGGTTCAGTAATAACTTGATCTGAAGTTTCATGATCATCATCATTAACTTCCTCACTAATTGGTGTAGGCGTCGCAGAAACCGGTTCCTGTGATGAACTACTTTCCAATAAGGGAGCAGGTACAGTTACCTTATCAAGTTCTACCTTCCTTCCACTCACTTCTTTCGAGAGAAACTCCTTCTCCAGAAAAATTCCGAATTTAGCAACAAAAGTTTTTCCTTCGGATCTGTGATAGAAGGTGTACCCAACAGTTTCCTTTGGGTATCCTATGAAGACATATTTCTCCGATTTGGTTTCGAGCTTATCAGGTTGAAGTTTTTTCACGTAAGCATCGCAGCCCCAAACTTTAAGAAACAACAACTTTGGTTTCTTGCCAAACCACAGTTCATAAGATGTTTTCTCAACGGATTTAGATGGTACCCTATTTAACGTGAATGCAGCTGTCTCTAATGCATAACCCCAAAACGATATTGGTAAATCGGTAAGAAACATCATAGATTGCACTATATCCAATAAAGTACGGTTATGACGTTCAGACACACCATTATGCTGTGGTGTTCCAGGTGGCACGAATTTGTGAAACTATTCCACATTGTTTTAATTGAAGACCAAACTCGTAACTCAAATATTTGTCTCCGCGATCATATCGTAGAAACCTTATTTTCTTGTCACGATGATTTTCCACTTCACTCTGAAATTCTTTGAACTTTTCAAATGTTTCAGACTTATGTTTCATTAAGTAGATATACCCATATCTGCTCAAATCATCTGTGAAGGTGAGAAAATAACGATATCCGCCACGAGCCTCAATATTCATTGGACCACATACATCTGTATGTATGATTTCCAACAAATCTGTTGCTCTCTCCATAGTTTCGGAGAACGGTGTTTTCGTCATCTTGCCCATGAGACACGGTTCGCAAGTACCAAGTGATTCATAATCAAGTGGTTCCAAAAGCTCATCAGCATGGAGTTTCTTCATGCGCTTTACACCAATATGACCTAAACGGCAGTGCCACAAATAAGTTGCACTATCATTATTAACTTTGCATCTTTTGACTTCAATATTATGAATATGTGTATCACTACGATCGAGATCCAACGAACCATTTTCATTGGGTGTGTAACCATATAAGGTTTTATTCATGTAAACAGAACAACAATTATTCTCTAACTTAAATGAATAACCGTATTGCAATAAACATGATCAAATCATATTCATGCTCAACACAAACACCAAATAACACTTATTTAGGTTCAACACTAATCCCGAAAGTATAGGGAGTGTGCGATGATGATCATATCAATCTTGGAACTACTTCCAACACACATCGTCACCTCGCCTTTTACTAGTCTCTGTTTATTCTGCAACTCTCGTTTCGAGTTACTACTCTTAGCAACTGAACCAGTATCAAATGCCGAGGGGTTGCTATAAACACTAGTAAAGTACACATCAATAACATGTATGTCCAATATACCTTTGTTCACTTTGCCATCCTTCTTATCCACCAAATACTTGGGGTAGTTCCGCTTCCAGTGACCAGTCCCTTTGCAGTAGAAGCACTTAGTCTCAGGCTTAGGACTAGACTTAGGCTTCTTCACTTGAGCAGCAACTTGCTTGTCGTTCTTCTTGAAGTTCCCCTTCTATCCCTTTGCCATTTTCTTGAAACTAGTGGTCTTGTTAACAATCAACACTTGATGCTCTTTCTTGATTTCTACCTTTGTCGATTTCAGCATCGCGAAGAGCTCGGGAATTACTTTCGTCATCCCTTGCATACTATAGTTCATCACGAAGTTCTACTAACTTGGTGATGGTGACTAGAGAATTCTGTCAATCACTATCTTATCTGGAAGATTAACTCCCACTTGATTCAAGCGATTGTAGTACCCAGACAATCTGAGCACATGCTCACTACTTGAGCTATTCTCCTCCATCTTTTAGCTATAGAACTTGTTGGAGACTTCATATCTCTCAACTCGGGTATTTGCTTGAAATATTAACTTCAACTCCTGGAACATCTCATATGGTCCATGACGTTCAAAACGTCTTTGAAGTCCCGATTCTAAGCCTTTAAGCATGGTGCACTAAACTATCAAGTAGTCATCATATTGAGCTCGCCAAACGTTCATAACGTCTGCATTTGCTCCTGCAATAGGTCTGTCACCTAGCGGTGCATCAAGGACATAATTCTTCTGTGCAGCAATGAGGATAATCCTCAGATCACGGATCCAATCCGCATCTTTGCTACTAACATCTTTCAACATAATTTTTCTCTAGGAACATATCAAAAATAAACACAGGGAAGCAACAACGCGAGCCATTGATCTACAAAATAATTTGCAAAATACTATCAGGACTAAGTTCATGATAAATTTAAGTTCAATTAATCATATTACATAAGAACTCCCACTTAGATAGACATCCCTCTAATCCTCTAAGTGATCACGTGATCCATATCAACTAAACCATGTCCGATCATCACGTGAGATGGAGTAGTTTCAACGGTGAACATCACTATGTTGATCATATCTACTATATGATTCACGCTCGACCTTTCGGTCTCCATGTTCCGAGGCCATATCTGTTATATGCTAGGCTCGTCAAGTTTAACTTGAGTATTCCGCGTGTGCAACTATTTTGCACCCGTTGTATTTGAACGTAGAGCCTATCACACCCGATCATCACATGGTGTCTCAGCACGAAGAACTTTCGCAACGGTGCATACTCAGGGAGAACACTTATACTTTGATAATTTAGTGAGGGATGATCTTATAATGCTATTGTCAATCAAAGCAAGATAAGATGCATAAAAGATTAACATCACATGCAATCAATATAAGTGATATGATATAGCCATCATCATCTTGTGCTTGTGATCTCCATCTCCGAAGCACCGTCATGATCACCATCGTCACCGGCGCGACACCTTGTTCTCCATCGTAGCATCATTGTCGTCTCGCCAATCTTATGCTTCTACGACTATCGCTACCGCTTAGTGATAAAGTAAAGCATTACAGGGCGATTGCATTGCATACAATAAAGCGACAACCATATGGCTCCTGCCAGTTGCCGATAACTCGGTTACAAAACATGATCATCTCATACAATAAATTTAGCATCATGCTTTGACCATATCACATCACAACATGCCCTGCAAAAACAAGTTAGACGTCCTCTACTTTGTTGTTGCAAGTTTTACGTGGCTGCTACGGGCTTAGCAAGAACCGTTCTTACCTACGCATCAAAACCACAACGATAGTTTGTCAAGTTTGTGTTGTTTTAACCTTCGCAAGGACCGGGCGTAGCCACACTTGGTTCAACTAAAGTTGGAGAAACTGACACCCGTCAGCCACCTCTGTGCAAAGCACGTCGGAAGAACCAGTCTCGCGTAAGCGTACGCGTAATGTCGGTCCGGGCCGCTTCATCCAACAATACCGACGAACCAAAGTATGACATGCTGGTAAGCAGTATGACTTATATCGCCCACAACTCAGTTGTGTTCTACTCGTGCATATGACATCTACGCATAAAACCAGGCTCTGATACCACTGTTAGGGAACGTAGTAATTTCAAAAATTTCCAACGCACACGCAAGATCATGGTGATGCATAGCAACGAGAGGGGAGAGTGTTGTCCACGTACCCTCGTAGACCGAAAGCGGAAGCGTTAACACAATGCGATTGATGTAGTCGTACGTCTTCACGATCCGACCGATCAAGTACCGAACGCACGGCACCTCCGAGTTCAGCACATGTTCAGCTCGATGACGTCCCTCAAACTCCGATCCAGCCGAGTGTTGAGGGAGAGTTTCGTCAGCATGACGGCATGGTGACGATGATGATGTTCTACCGACGCAGGGCTTCGCCTAAGCACCGCTACGATATTATCGAGGTGTAATATGGTGGAGGGGGGCACCGCACACGGCTAAGAGATCAATAGATCAATTGTTGTGTCTATGGGGTGCCCCCTGCCCCCGTATATCAAGGAGCAAGGGGGGAGGCGGCCGGCCTAGGAGGAGGGCGCGCCAAGGGGGGAGTCCTACTCCCACCGGGAGTAGGACTCCTCCTTTCCTTGTTGGAGTAGGAGAAGGGAAGGGAGAAGGAGAAGGAAGGAAGGGGGCACCCCCCTCCCTAGTCCAATTCGGACTAGTCCATGGGGAGGGGTGCGGCCACCCTTTGGGGCCTTTCTCTCCTTTCCCGTATGGCCCATTAAGGCCCAATACGAATTCCCGTAACTCTCCAGTACTCCGAAAAATACCCGAATCACTCGGAAACTTTCCGATGACTGAATATAGTCGTCCAATATATCGATCTTTACGTCTCGACCATTTCGAGACTCCTCGTCATGTCCCCGATCTCATCCGAGACTCCGAACTCCTTCGGTACATCAAAACTCATAAACTCATAATAAAATTGTCATCGTAACGTTAAGCGTGCGGACCCTACGGGTTCGAGAACTATGTAGACATGACCGAGACACGTCTCCGGTGAATAACCAATAGCGGGACCTGGATGCCCATATTGGCTCCCACATATTCTACGAAGATCTTTATCGGTCAAACCGCATAACAACATACGTTGTTCCCTTTGTCATCGGTATGTTACTTGCCCGAGATTCGATCGTCGGTATCTTAATACCTAGTTCAATCTCGTTACCGGCAAGTCTCTTTACACGTTCCGTAATACATCATCTCGCAACAAACTCATTAGTTGCAATTCTTGCAAGGCTTAAGTGATGTGCATTACCGAGAGGGCCCAGAGATACCTCTCCGACAATCGGAGTGACAAATCCTAATCTCGAAATACGCCAACCCAACAAGTACCTTCGGAGACACCTGTAGAGCACCTTTATAATCACCCAGTTACGTTGTGACGTTTGGTAGCACACAAAGTGTTCCTTCGGTAAACGGGAGTTGCATAATCTCATAGTCACAGGAACATGTAAAGTCATGAAGAAAGCAATAGCAACATACTAAACGATCGAGTGCTAAGCTAACGGAATGGGTCAAGTCAATCACATCATTCTCCTAATGATGTGATCCCGTTAATCAAATGACAACTCATGTCTATGGCTAGGAAACATAACCATCTTTGATCAACGAGCTAGTCAAGTAGAGGCATACTAGTGACACTCTGTTTGTCTATGTATTCACACATGTATCAAGTTTCCGGTTAATACAATTCTAGCATGAATAATAAACATTTATCATGATATAAGGAAATAAATAATAACTTTATTATTGCCTCCAGGGCATATTTCCTTCATTTCCTTCCTCCTTCCTCCCCCTTCCTTCTCTCCTAATCCAACTAGGGACGGGGGGGGGATCCTACTCCCGGTGGGAGTAGGACTCCCCTTGGGGCGCGCCTAGGAGGCCGGCCTCCTCCCCCTCCTCCACTCCTTTATATACGGGGGAGGGGGCACCCCATAGACACACAAGTTGATCATTGATCTCTTAGCCGTGTGCGGTGCCCCCTTCCACCATAATCCACCTCGGTCATATCATCGTAGTGCTTAGGCGAAGCCCTGCGCCGGTAACTTCATCATCACCTTCATCACGCCGTCGTGCTGACGAAGCTCTTCCCCGAAGCTCTACTGGATCATGAGTTCGTGGGACGTCACCGAGCTGAACGTGTGCAGATCGCGGAGGTGTCGTGCGTTCGGTACTAGGATCGGTCGATCATGAAGACATACGACTACATTAACCGCGTTGTCATAACGCTTCCGCTTTCGGTCTACGAGGGTAAGTGGACAACACTCTCCCCTCTTGTTGCTATACATCACCATGATCTTGCGTGTGCATAGGAATTTTTTTGAAATTACTACGTTCCACAACAGTGGCATCCGAGCCAGGTTTATGCATAGATGTTATATGCACGAGTAGAACACAAGTGAGTTGTGGGCGATACTAGTCATACTGCTTACCAGCATGTCATACTTTGATTCGGCGGTATTGTTGGATGAAGCGGCCCGGACCGACATTACGCGTACGCTTACGCGAGACTGGTTCTACCGACGTGCTTCACACACAGGTGGCTGGCGGGTGTCAGTTTCTCCAACTTTAGTTTAATCGAGTGTGGCTACGCCCGGTCCTTGTTGAAGGTTAAAACAGCACATACTTGATGAAATATCATTGTGGTTTTGATGCGTAGGTAAGAACGGTTCTTACTCGGCCCGTAGCAGCCACGTAAAACTTGCAACAACAAAGTAGAGGACGTCTAACTTGTTTTTGCATGGCATGTTGTGATGTGATATGGTCAAGACATGATGCTAAATTTTATTGTATGAGATGATCATGTTTTGTAACAAAGTTATCGGCAACTGGCAGGAGCCATATGGTTGTCGCTTTATTGTATGAAATGCAATCGCCATGTAATTGCTTTACTTTATCACTAAGCGGTAGCGATAGTCGTAGAAGCAATAGTTGGCGAGACGGCAACGATGCTACGATGGAGATCAAGGTGTCGCGCCGGTGACGATGGTGATCATAACGGTGCTTTGGAGATGGAGATGAAAGGCACAAAATGATGATGGCCATATCATATCACTTATATTGATTGCATGTGATGTTTATCCTTTATGCATCTTATTTTGCTTAGATCGGCGGTAGCATTATAAGATGATCTCTCACTAAATTTCAAGGTATAAGTGTTCTCCCTGAGTATGCACCGTTGCGAAAGTTCGTCGTGCCGAGACACCACGTGATGATCGGGTGTGATAAGCTCTACGTTCACATACAACGGGTGCAAGCCGGTTTTGCACACACAGAATACTCGGGTTAAACTTGACGAGCCTAGCATATGCAGATATGGCCTCGGAACACTGAGACCGAAAGGTCGAGCGTGAATCATATAGTAGATATGATCAACATAGTGATGTTCACCATTGAAAACTACTCCATCTCACGTGATGATCGGACATGGTTTAGTTGATATGGATCACGTGATCACTTAGATGATTAGAGGGATGTCTATCTAAGTGGGAGTTCTTAAGTAATTTGATTAATTGAACTTTAATTTATCATGAACTTAGTACCTGATAGTATTTTGCATGTCTATGTTGTTGTAGATAGATGGCCCGTGCTGTTGTTCCGTTGAATTTTAATGCGTTCCTAGAGAAAGCTAAGTTGAAAGATGATGGTAGAAACTACACGGACTGGGTCCATAACTTGAGGATTATCCTCATTACTGCACAGAAGAATTACGTCCTGGAAGCACCGCTAGGTGCCAAACCCGCTGCAGGAGCAACGCCAGATGTTATGAACGTCTCACGGAGCAAAGCTGATGACTACTCGATAGTTCAGTGTGCCATGCTTTACGGCTTAGAACCGGGACTTCAACAATGTTTTGAACGTCATGGAGCATATGAGATGTTCCAGGAGTTGAAGTTAATGTTTCAAGCAAATGCCCGGATTGAGAGATATGAAGTCTCCAATAAGTTCTACAACTGCAAGATGGAGGAGAATACTTCTGTCAGTGAGCATATACTCAAAATGTCTGGGTATAACAATCACTTGATTCAATTGGGAGTTAATCTTCCGGATGATAGTGTCATTGACATAATTCTTCAATCACTGCCACCAAGCTACAAGAGCTTCGTGATGAACTATAACAAGCAAGGGATGGACAAGACAATTCCTGAGCTCTTCGGGATGCTAAAGGATGTGGAGGTAGAAATCAAGAAGGAGCATCAAGTGTTGATGGTCAACAAGACCACCAGTTTCAGGAAAAAGGGTAAAGGGAAGAAGGGGAACTTCAAGAAGAACGACAAGCAAGTTGCTGCTCAAGTGAAGAAACCCAAGTCTGGACCTAAGCCTGAGACTGAGTGCTTCTACTGCAAAGGGACTGGTCACTGGAAGCAGAACTGCCCCAAGCATTTTGCGGATAAGAAGGATGGCAAGGTGAACAAAGGTTTATGTGATATACATGTTATTTATGTGTACCTTACTAATGCTCGTAGTACCACCTGGGTATTTGATACTGGTTCTGTTGCTAATATTTGCAACTCGAAACAGGGACTACGGATTAAGCGAAGATTGGCTAAGGACGAGGTGACGATGCGTGTGGGAAATGGTTCCAAATTCGATGTGATCGCGGTCGGCACGCTACCTCTACATCGACCTTCGGGATTAGTTTTAGACCTGAATAATTGTTATTTGGTGCCAGCGTTGAGCATTAACATTATATCTTGATCTTGTTTGATGCGAGACGGTTATTCATTTAAATCAGAGAATAATGGTTGTTCTATTTATATGAGTACTATCTTTTATGGTCATGCACCCTTGAAGAGTGGTCTATTTTTATTGAATCTCGATAGTAGTGATACACATATTCATAATATTGAAGCCAAAAGATGCAGAGTTGATAATGATAGTGAAACTTTTTGTGGCACTGCCGTTTAGGTCATATTGGTGTAAAGCGCATGAAGAAACTCCATTCTGATGGACTTTTGGAATCACTTGATTATGAATCACTTGGTACTTGCGAACCATGCCTCGTGGGCAAGATGACTAAAACTCCGTTCTCTGGAACAATGGAGCGATCAACAGATTTATTGGAAATCATAAATACTGATGTATGTGGTCCGATGAATGTTGAGGCTCGCGGCGGGTATCGTTATTTTCTCACCTTCACAGATGATTTGAGCAGATATGGGTATATCTACTTAATGAAACATAAGTCTGAAACGTTTGAAAAGTTCAAAGAATTTCAGAGTGAAGTGGAAAATCATCGTAACAAGAAAATAAAGTTTCTACGATCTGATCGTGGAGGAGAATATTTGAGTTACGAGTTTGGTCTTCATTTGAAACAATGCGGAATAGTTTCGCAACTCACGCCACCCGGAACACCACAGCGTAATGGTGTGTCCGAACGTCGTAATCGTACTTTACTAGATATGGTGCGATCTATGATGTCTCTTACTGATTTACCGCTATCGTTTTGGGGTTATGCTTTAGAGACGGCTGCATTCACGTTAAATAGGGCACCATCTAAATCCGTTGAGACGACACCTTATGAACTATGGTTTGGCAAGAAACCAAAGTTGTCGTTTCTTAAAGTTTGGGGCTGCGATGCTTATGTGAAAAAGCTTCAACCTGATAAGCTCGAACCCAAATCGGAGAAATGTGTCTTCATAGGATACCCAAAGGAGACTGTTGGGTACACCTTCTATCACAGATCCGAAGGCAAGACATTCGTTGCTAAGAATGGATCCTTTCTAGAGAAGGAGTTTCTCTCGAAAGAAGTGAGTGGGAGGAAAGTAGAACTTGATGAGGTAACTGTACCTGCTCCCTTATTGGAAAGTAGTTCATCACAGAAATCTGTTCCTGTGACTCCTACACCAATTAGTGAGGAAGCTAATGATGATGATCATGTAACTTCAGATCAAGTTACTACTGAACCTCGTAGGTCAACCAGAGTAAGATCCGCACCAGAGTGGTACGGTAATCCTGTTCTGGAGGTCATGTTACTTGACCATGACGAACCTACGAACTATGAGGAAGCGATGATGAGCCCAGATTCCGCAAAATGGCTTGAGGCCATGAAATCTGAGATGGGATCCATGTATGAGAACAAAGTGTGGACTTTGGTTGACTTGCCCGATGATCGGCAAGCCATCGAGAATAAATGGATCTTCAAGAAGAAGACTGACGCTGACGGTAATGTTACTGTCTACAAAGCTCGACTTGTTGCGAAAGGTTTTCGACAAGTTCAAGGAGTTGACTACGATGAGACCTTCTCACCCGTAGCGATGCTTAAGTCCGTCCGAATCATGTTAGCAATTGCCGCATTTTATGATTATGAAATTTGGCAAATGGATGTAAAGACTGCATTCCTGAATGGATTTCTGGAAGAAGAGTTGTATATGATGCAACCTGAAGGTTTTATCGATCCAAAGGATGCTAACAAAGTGTGCAAGCTCCAGCGATCCATTTATGGACTGGTGCAAGCATCTCGGAGTTGGAATAAACGTTTTGATAGTGTGATCAAAGCATATGGTTTTATACAGACTTTTGGAGAAGCCTGTATTTACAAGAAAGTGAGTGGGAGCTCTGTAGCATTTCTAATATTATATGTGGATGACATATTGTTGATTGGAAATGATATAGAATTTCTGGATAGCATAAAAGGATACTTGAATAAGAGTTTTTCAATGAAAGACCTCGGTGAAGCTGCTTATATATTGGGCATCAAGATCTATAGAGATAGATCAAGACGCTTAATTGGACTTTCACAAAGCACATACCTTGATAAAGTTTTGAAGAAGTTCAAAATGGATCAAGCAAAGAAAGGGTTCTTGCCTGTGTTACAAGGTGTGAAGTTGAGTCAGACTCAATGCCCGACCACTGCAGAAGATAGAGAGAAAATGAAAGGTGTTCCCTATGCTTCAGCCATAGGCTCTATCATGTATGCAATGCTGTGTACCAGACCTGATGTGTGCCTTGCTATTAGTTTAGCAGGGAGGTACCAAAGTAATCCAGGAGTGGATCACTGGACAGCGGTCAAGAACATCCTGAAATACCTGAAAAGGACTAAGGATATGTTTCTCGTTTATGGAGGTGACAAAGAGCTCGTCGTAAATGGTTACGTCGATGCAAGCTTTGACACTGATCCGGATGACTCTAAGTCACAAACCGGATACGTATTTATATTGAACGGTGGAGCTGTCAGTTGGTGCAGTTCTAAGCAAAGCGTCGTGGCGGGATCTACGTGTGAAGCGGAGTACATAGCTGCTTCGGAAGCAGCAAATGAAGGAGTCTGGATGAAGGAGTTCATATCCGATCTAGGTGTCATACCTAGTGCATCGGGTCCAATGAAAATCTTTTGTGACAATACTGGTGCAATTGCCTTGGCAAAGGAATCCAGATTTCACAAGAGAACCAAGCACATCAAGAGACGCTTCAATTCCATCCGCGATCAAGTCAAGGAGGGAGACATAGAGATTTGCAAGATACATACGGATCTGAATGTTGCAGACCCGTTGACTAAGCCTCTCTCACGAGCAAAACATGATCAGCACCAAGACTCCATGGGTGTTAGAATCATTACTGTGTAATCTAGATTATTGACTCTAGTGCAAGTGGGAGACTGAAGGAAATATGCCCTAGAGGCAATAATAAAGTTGTTATTTATATTTCCTTATATCATGATAAATGTTTATTATTCATGCTAGAATTGTATTAACCGGAAACTTAGTACATGTGTGAATACATAGACAAACAGAGTGTCACTAGTATGCCTCTACTTGACTAGCTCATTGAATCAAAGATGGTTATGTTTCCTAGCCATAGACATGAGTTGTCATTTGATTAACGGGATCACATCATTAGAGAATGATGTGATTGACTTGACCCATTCCGTTAGCTTAGCACTTGATCGTTTAGTATATTGCTATTGCTTTCTTCATGACTTATACATGTTCCTATGACTATGAGATTATGCAACTCCCGAATACCGGAGGAACACTTTCTGTGCTACCAAACGTCACAACGTAACTGGGTGATTATAAAGGTGCTCTACAGGTGTCTCTGAAGGTACTTTTTGAGTTGGCATAGATCGAGATTAGGATTTGTCACTCTGATTGTCGAAGAGGTATCTCTGGGCCCTCTCGGTAATGCACATCACTATAAGCCTTGCAAGCAATGTAATTAATGAGTTAGTTGCGGGATGACGCATTACGGGACGAGTAAAGAGACTTGCCGGTAACGAGATTGAACTAGGTATTGAGATACCGACGATCGGATCTCGGGCAAGTAACATACCGTTGACAAAGGGAACAACGTATGTTGTTATGCGGTTTGACCGATAAAGATCTTCATAGAATATGTAGGAACCAATATGAGCATCCAGGTTCCGCTATTGGTTATTGACTGGAGATGAGTCTCGGTCATGTCTACATAGTTCTCGAACCCATAGGGTCCGCACGCTTAAAGTTCGGTGACGATCAGTATTATGAGTTTATGTGTTTTGATGTACCGAAGGTAGTTTGGAGTCCCGGATAAGATCACGGACATGACGAGGAGTCTTGATATGGTCGAGACATAAATATCGATATATTGGACGACTATATTTGTGTTGGGGAACGTAGTAATTTCAAAAAATTTCCTACGCATACGCAAGATCATGGTGATGCATAGCAACGAGAGGGGAGAGTGTTGTCCACGTACCCTCGTAGACCGACAGCGGAAGCGTTATTACAACGCGGTTGATGTAGTCGAACGTCTTCTCGATCCGATCGATCAAGTACCGAACGTACGGCACCTCCGAAGTTCTACACACGTTCAGCTCGATGACGTCCCTCGAACTCCGATCCAGCCGAGTGTTGAGGGAGAGTTTCGTCAGCACGACGGCGTGGTGACGATGATGATGTTCCACCGACGCAGGGCTTCGCCTAAGCTCCGCGACGGTATTATCGAGGTGTAATCTGGTGGAGGGGGGCACCGCACACGGCTAAAATATCGTATATCAAGTGTGTTCTTAGGTGCCCCCCTGCCCCCGTATATAAAGGAGCAAGGGGGAGGCCGGCTGCCCTATGGGCGCGCCAAGGAGAGGGGGGGAGTCCTCCTCCTAGTAGGAGTAGGACTCCCCTTTCCTAGTCCTACTAGGAAAAGAAGGGGGGAAGGAAAGAGAGGGAGAGGGAGAGGGAAAGGGGGCTGCGCCCCCCTCTCCTAGTCCAACTAGGACTCCTCTGGGAGGGGGCGCACCACCTCCTGGCTGCTGCCCTCTCTCTCCCCTCAAGGCCCACTAAGGCCCAATACTTCCCCGGGGGGTTCCGGTAACCCTCCGGCACTCCGGTTTAATCCGAAACTTCTCCGGAACACTTCCGGTGTCCGAATATAGTCGTCCAATATATCAATCTTTACGTCTCGACCATTTCGAGACTCCTCGTCATGTCCGTGATCACATCCGGGACTCCGAACAACCTTCGGTACATCAAATCACATAAACTCATAATATAACTGTCATCGTAACTTTAAGCGTGCGGACCCTTTGGGTTCGAGAACTATGTAGACATGACCGAGACACCTCTCCGGTCAATAACCAATAGCGGGACCTGGATGCCCATATTGGCTCCCACATATTCTACGAAGATCTTTATCGGTCAGACCGCATAACAACATACGTTGTTCCCTTTGTCATCGGTATGTTACTTGCCCGAGATTCGATCGTCGGTATCTCGATACCTAGTTCAATCTCGTTACCGGCAAGTCTCTTTACTCGTTCCGTAATACATCATCCCGCAACTAACTCATTAGTCACAATGCTTGCAAGGCTTATAGTGATGTGCATTACCGAGTGGGCCCAGAGATACCTCTCCGACAATCGGAGTGACAAATCCTAATCTCGAAATACGCCAACCCAACAAGTACCTTTGGAGACACCTGTAGAGCACCTTTATAATCACCCAGTTACGTTGTGACGTTTGGTAGCACACAAAGTGTTCCTCCGGTAAACGGGAGTTGCATAATCTCATAGTCATAGGAACATGTATAAGTCATGAAGAAAGCAATAGCAACATACTAAACGATCGGGTGCTAAGCTAACGTAATGGGTCATGTCAATCACGTCATTCTCCTAATGAGGTGATCCCGTTAATCAAATGACAACTCATGTCTATGGCTAGGAAACATAACCATCTTTGATTAACGAGCTAGTCAAGTAGAGGCATACTAGTGACACTCTGTTTGTCTATGTATTCACACATGTATTATGTTTCCGGTTAATACAATTCTAGCATGAATAATAAACATTTATCATGATATAAGGAAATATATAATACTTTATTATTGCCTCTAGGGCATATTTCCTTCAGTCTCCCACTTGCACTAGAGTCAATAATCTAGATTACATAGTAATGATTCTTACACCCATGGAGTCTTGGTGCTGATCATGTTTTGCTCGTGGAAGAGGCTTAGTCAACGGATCTGCTACATTCAGATCCGTATGTATCTTGCAAATTTCTATGTCTCCCACCTGGACTAAATCCCGGATGGAATTGAAGCGTCTTCTGATGTGCTTGGTTCTCTTGTGAAATCTGGATTCCTTTGCTAAGGCAATTGCACCAGTATTATCACAAAAGATTTTCATTGGTCCCGATGTACTAGGTATGACACCTAGATCGGTTATGAACTCCTTCATCCAGACTCCTTCATTCGCTGCTTCCGAAGCAGCTATGTATTCCGCTTCACACGTAGATCCCGCCACGACACTTTGCTTGGAACTGCACCAACTGACAGCTCCACCGTTCAATGTAAATACGTATCCGGTTTGCGATTTCGAATCGTCCGGATCAGTGTCAAAGCTTGCATCAACGTAACCATTTACGATGAGCTCTTTGTCACCTCCATATACGAGAAACATATCCTTAGTCCTTTTCAGGTATTTCAGGATGTTCTTGACCGCTGTCCAGTGATCCACTCCTGGATTACTTTGGTACCTCCCTGCTAAACTTATAGCCAGGGACACATCAGGTCTGGTACACAGCATTGCATACATGATAGAGCCTATGGCTGAAGCATAGGGAACATCTTTCATCTTCTCTCTATCTTCTGCAGTGGTCGGGCATTGAGTCTTACTCAATCTCACACCTTGTAGTACAGGCAAGAACCCTTTCTTTGCTTGATCCATTTTGAACTTCTTCAAAACTTTGTCAAGGTATGTGCTTTGTGAAAGTCCAATTAAGCGTCTTGATCTATCTCTATAGATCTTAATGCCTAATATATATGCAGCTTCACCGAGGTCTTTCATTGAAAAACTCTTATTCAAGTATCCCTTTATGCTATCCAGAAATTCAATATCATTTCCAATCAGTAATATGTCATCCACATATAATATCAGAAATGCTATCGAGCTCCCACTCACTTTCTTGTAAATACAGGCTTCTCCAAAAGTCTGTATAAAACCAAATGCTTTGATCACACTATCAAAGCGTTTATTCCAACTCCGAGAGGCTTGCACCAGTCCATAAATGGATCGCTGGAGCTTGCACACTTTGTTAGCTCCCTTTGGATCGACAAAACCTTCCGGTTGCATCATATACAACTCTTCTTCCAGAAATCCATTCAGGAACGCAGTTTTGACATCCATTTGCCAAATTTCATAATCATAAAATGCGGCAATTGCTAACATGATTCGGACAGACTTAAGCATCGCTACGGGTGAGAAGGTCTCATCGTAGTCAATCCCTTGAACTTGTCGAAAACCTTTCGCAACAAGTCGAGCTTTATAGATAGTAACATTACCATCAGCGTCAGTCTTCTTCTTGAAGATCCATTTATTTTCAATGGCTTGCCGACCATCGGGCAAGTCAACCAAAGTCCATACTTTGTTCTCATACATGGATCCCATCTCGGATTTCATGGCTTCAAGCCATTTTGCGGAATCTGGGCTCACCATCGCTTCTTCATAGTTCGTAGGTTCGCCATGGTCTAGTAACATGACCTCCAGAACAGGATTACCGTACCACTCTGGTGCGGATCTTGATCTAGTTGACCTACGAAGTTCAGTAATAACTTGATCTGAAGTTTCATGATCATTATCATTAACTTCCTCACTACTTGGTGTAGGTGTCGCAGAAACTGATCTCTGCGATGATCTACTTTCCAATAAGGGAGCAGGTACAGTTACCTCATCAAGTTCTACTTTCCTCCCACTCACATCTTTCGAGAGAAACTCCTTCTCTAGAAAGGATCCATTTCTAGCAACAAATATCTTGCCTTCGGATCTGTGATAGAAGGTGTACCCAACGGTCTCCTTTGGGTATCCTATGAAGACACATTTCTCCGATTTAGGTTCGAGCTTATCAGGTTGAAGTTTCTTCACATAAGCATCGCAACCCCAAACTTTAAGATACGACAACTTTGGTTTCTTGCCAAACCATAGTTCATAAGGCGTCGTCTCAACGGATTTCGATGGTGTCCTATTTAGAGTGAATGCAGCCGTCTCTAAAGCATAACCCCAAAACGATAGCGGTAAATCAGTAAGAGACATCATAGATCGCACCATATCTAATAAAGTACGATTACGACGTTCAGACACACCATTACGCTGTGGTGTTCCGGGTGGCGTGAGTTGCGAAACTATTCCGCATTGTTTCAAATGTAGACCAAACTCGTAACTCAAATATTCTCCTCCACGATCAGATCGTAGGAATTTTATTTTCTTGTTACGATGATTTTCAACTTCACTCTGAAATTCTTTGAACTTTTCAAATGTTTCAGACTTATGTTTCATTAAGTAGATATACCCATATCTGCTCAAATCATCTGTGAAGGTGAGAAAATAACGATATCCGCCACGAGCTTCAATATTCATCGGACCACATACATCTGTATGTATGATTTCCAACAAATCTGTTGCTCTCTCCATAGTTCCGGAGAACGGTGTTTTTGTCATCTTGCCCATAAGGCACGGTTCGCAAGTACCAAGTGATTCAAAATCAAGTGATTCCAAAATTCCATCAGTATGGAGTTTCTTCATGCGCTTTACACCGATATGACCCAAACGGCAGTGCCACAAATAAGTTGCACTGTCATTATTAACTCTGCATCTTTTGGCTTCAACATTATGAATATGTGTATCACTACTATCGAGATTCATTAAAAATAGACCACTCTTCAAGGGTGCATGACCATAAAAGATATTATTCATATAAATAGAACAACCATTATTCTCTGATTTAAATGAATAACCGTCTCGCATTAAACAAGATCCAGATATAATGTTCATGCTCAACGCTGGCACCAAATAACAATTATTTAGGTCTAAAACTAATCCCGAAGGTAGATGTAGAGGTAGCGTGCCGACGGCGATCACATCGACTTTGGAACCATTTCCCACGCGCATCGTCACCTCGTCCTTAGCCAAACTTCGCTTAATCCGTAGCCCCTGTTTCGAGTTGCAAATATTAGCAACAGAACCAGTATCAAATACCCAGGTGCTACTGCGAGTATTAGTAAGGTACACATCAATAACATGTATATCACATATACCTTTGTTAACCTTGCCATCCTTCTTATCCGCCAAATACTTGGGGCAGTTCCGCTTCCAGTGGCCAGTCTGCTTACAGTAGAAGCACTCAGTTTCAGGCTTAGGTCCAGACTTGGATTTCTTCTCCTGAACAGCAACTTGCTTGCTATTCTTCTTGAAGTTCCCTTTCTTCTTCCCTTTGCCCTTTTTCTTGAAACTAGTGGTTTTACTGACCATCAACACTTGATGCTCCTTTTTGATTTCTACCTCCGCTGCCTTTAGCATTGCGAAGAGCTCGGGAATCGTCTTATCCATCCCTTGCATGTTATAGT
Organism: Triticum aestivum; assembly: GCF_018294505.1. NCBI lineage: Eukaryota > Viridiplantae > Streptophyta > Magnoliopsida > Poales > Poaceae > Triticum > Triticum aestivum. Next base: position 543,077,324 of record NC_057802.1, read on the forward strand.
TCATCACGAAGCTCTTGTAGCTTGGTGGCAGTGATTGAAGAATTCTGTCAATGACGCAATCATCCGGAAGTTGAACTCCCAGTTGAATCAAGTGATTATTATACCCAGACATTCTGAGTATATGCTCACTGACAGAACTATTCTCTTCCATCTTGCAGCTATAGAACTTATTGGAGACTTCATATCTCTCAATCCGGGCATTTGCTTGAAATATTAACTTCAACTCCTGGAACATCTCATATGCTCCATGACGTTCAAAACGTCGTTGAAGTCCCGGTTCTAAGCCGTAAAGCATGGCACACTGAACTATTGAGTAGTCATCAGCTTTGCTTTGCCAGACGTTCATAACTTCTGGCGTAGCTCTTGCAGGAGGCCTGGCACCTAGCGGTGCTTCCAGGACGTAATTCTTCTGTGCAGCAATGAGGATAATCCTCAAGTTACGGACCCAGTCCGTGTAATTGCTACCATCATCTTTCAACTTAGCTTTCTCAAGGAACGCATTAAAATTCAACGGAACAACAGCACGGGCCATATATCTACAATTAACATAGACAAGCAAGATACTATCAGGTACTAAGTTCATGATAAATTTAAGTTCAATTAATCATATTACTTAAGAACTCCCACTTAGATAGACATCTCTCTAATCATCTAAGTGATTACGTGATCCAAAGCAACTAAACCATGTCCGATTAACACGTGAGATGGAGTAGTTTCAATGGTGAACATCACTATGTTGATCATATCTACTATATGATTCACGCTCGACCTTTCGGTCTCTGTGTTCCGAGGCCATATCTGTATATGCTAGGCTCGTCAAGTTTAACCTGAGTATTCCGCGTGTGCAACTGTTTTGCACCCGTTGTATTTGAACGTAGAGCCTATCACACCCGATTAACACGTGGTGTCTCAGCACGAAGAACTTTTGCAACGGTGCATACTCAGGGAGAACACTTTTATCTTGAAATTTTAGTGAGAGATCATCTTATAATGCTACCGTCAATCAAAGCAAGATAAGATGCATAAAGGATTAACATCACATGCAATCAATATAAGTGATATGATATGGCCATCATCATCTTGTGCTTGTGATCTCCATCTCCGAAGCACCGTGCTTGTGATCTCCATCTCCGAAGCACCATCATGATCACCATCGTCACCGGCTCGACACCTTGATCTCCATCGTAGTATCGTTGTCGTCTCGCCAACTTATTGCTTTTACGACTATCGCTACCGCTTAGTGATAAAGTAAAACTATTACATGGCGATTGCATCTCATACAATAAAGCGACAACCATATGGCTCCTGCCAGTTGCCGATAACTCGGTTACAAAACATGATCATCTCATACAACACATTATATCACATCATGTCTTGACCATATCACATCACAACATGCCCTGCAAAAACAAGTTAGACGTCCTCTACTTTGTTGTTGCAAGTTTTACGTGGCTGCTACGGGCTTAGCAAGAACCGTTCTTACCTACGCATCAAAACCACAACGATAGTTTGTCAAGTTGGTGCTGTTTTAACCTTCGCAAGGACCGGGCGTAGCCACACTCGGTTCAACTAAAGTGAGAGAGACAGACACCCGCCAGTCACCTTTAAGCAACGAGTGCTCCGAACGGTGAAACCAGTCTCGCGTAAGCGTACGCGTAATGTCGGTCCGGGCCGCTTCATCTCACAATACCGCTGAACCAAAGTATGACATGCTGGTAAGCAGTATGACTTATATCGCCCACAACTCACTTGTGTTCTACTCGTGCATAGCATCAACGCATAAAACCAGGCTCGGATGCCACTGTTGGGGAACGTAGTAATTTCAAAAATTTCCTACGCACACGCAAGATCATGGTGATGCATAGCAACGAGAGGGGAGAGTGTTGTCCACGTACCCTCGTAGACCGACAGCGGAAGCGTTATCACAACGCGGTTGATGTAGTCGAACGTCTTCACGATCCGACCGATCAAGTACCGAACGTACGGCACCTCCGAAGTTCTACACACGTTCAGCTCGATGACGTCCCTCGAACTCCGATCCAGCCGAGTGTTGAGGGAGAGTTTCGTCAGCACGACGGCGTGGTGACGATGATGATGTTCCACCGACGCAGGGCTTCGCCTAAGCTCCGCGACGGTATTATCGAGGTGTAATCTGGTGGAGGGGGGCACCGCACACGGCTAAAATATCGTATATCAAGTGTGTTCTTAGGTGCCCCCTGCCCCCGTATATAAAGGAGCAAGGGGGAGGCCGGCTGCCTATGGGCGCGCCAAGGAGAGGGGGGAGTCCTCCTCCTAGTAGGAGTAGGACTCCCCTTTCCTAGTCCTACTAGGAAAAGAAGGGGGGAAGGAAAGAGAGGGAGAGGGAGAGGGAAAGGGGGCTGCGCCCCCCTCTCCTAGTCCAACTAGGACTCCTCTGGGAGGGGGCGCACCACCTCCTGGCTGCTGCCCTCTCTCTCCCCTCAAGGCCCACTAAGGCCCAATACTTCCCCGGGGGGTTCCGGTAACCCTCCGGCACTCCGGTTTAATCCGAAACTTCTCCGGAACACTTCCGGTGTCCGAATATAGTCGTCCAATATATCAATCTTTACGTCTCGACCATTTCGAGACTCCTCGTCATGTCCGTGATCACATCCGGGACTCCGAACAACCTTCGGTACATCAAATCACATAAACTCATAATATAACTGTCATCGTAACTTTAAGCGTGCGGACCCTTTGGGTTCGAGAACTATGTAGACATGACCGAGACACCTCTCCGGTCAATAACCAGTAGCGGGACCTGGATGCCCATATTGGCTCCCACATATTCTACGAAGATCTTTATCGGTCAGACCGCATAACAACATACGTTGTTCCCTTTGTCATTGGCATGTTACTTGCCCGAGATTCGATCGTCGGTATCTCGATACCTAGTTCAATCTCGTTACCGGCAAGTCTCTTTACTCGTTCCGTAATACATCATCCCGCAACTAACTCATTAGTCACAATGCTTGCAAGGCTTATAGTGATGTGCATTACCGAGTGGGCCCTGAGATACCTCTCCGACAATCGGAGTGACAAATCCTATTCTCGAAATACGCCAACCCAACAAGTACCTTTGGAGACACCTGTAGAGCACCTTTATAATCACCCAGTTACGTTGTGACGTTTGTTAGCACACAAAGTGTTCCTCCGGTAAACGGGAGTTGCATAATCTCATAGTCATGGGAACATGTATAAGTCATGAAGAAAGCAATAGCAACATACTAAACGATCGGGTGCTAAGCTAACGTAATGGGTCATGTCAATCACGTCATTCTCCTAATGAGGCGATCCCGTTAATCAAATAACAACTCATGTCTATGGCTAGGAAACATAACCATCTTTGATTAACGAGCTAGTCATGTAGAGGCATACTAGTGACACTTTATTTGTCTATGTATTCACACATGTATTATGTTTCCGGTTAATACAATTCTAGCATGAATAATAAACATTTATCATGATACAAGGAAATATATAATACTTTATTATTGCCTCTAGGGCATATTTCCTTCAATTTGGACATCGGAATGGTTCCGGGTGAGATCGGGAATATACTGGAGTACCAGGAGGTTACCGGAACCCCCCGGGACGTATATGGGCCTTATTGGGCCATAGTGGGAGAGAGGAGAAGGGAGCAAAGGAGGGGGCACGCCCCCAGCCCAATCCGAATTGGGAGGGGGGCCGGGCCCCCTTTCCTTCCTCCTTCCTCCCCCTTCCTTCTCTCCTAATCCAACTAGGGAAGGGGGAATCCTACTCCCGGTGGGAGTAGGAATCCCCTTGGGGCGCGCCTAGGGGGCTGGCCTCCTCCCCCTCCTCCCCTCATTTATATACGGGGGAGGGGGCACCCCATAGACACACAAGTTGATCATTGATCTCTTAGCCGTGTGCGGGGCCTCCCTCCACCATAACCCACCTCGGTCATATCGTCGTAGTGCTTAGGTGAAGCCCTGCGCCGGTAACTTCATCATCACCGTCATCACGCCGTCGTGCTAACGAAGCTCTTCCCCGAAGCTCTACTAGATCGTGAGTTCATGGGACATCACCAAGCTGAACATGTGCAGATCGCGGAGGTGTCGTACGTTCGGTACTAGGATCGGTCGATCGTGAAGACGTATGACTACATCAACCGCGTTGTCATAACACTTCCGCTTTCGGTCTATGAGGGTACGTGGACAACACTCTCCCCTCTTGTTGCTATACATCACCATGATCTTGCATGTGCGTAGGAAATTTTTTGAAATTGCTGCGTTCCCCAACAGATTTCAATACTCAAGCATACCAACAAGCAACCATGTCTTTCAAAATATCACACTAAAGCAAGTTATCCCTAGCCCATTATGCTCAATCATTGATCCATTCATGAAACACACTCGCATATTAGCTACACCCAATGCTCAAGTACGATCATAGTGCCCCTTAGTTGGTGCTTTATAAGAGAAGATGGAGACTCAAATAAAAATAAAAAATTGCATAAAGTAAATAGAAAGGCCCTTCGCAAAGGGAAGTAGGGATTTGTAGAGGTGCCAGAGCTCGAAAAAAGATAGAGATAAAACATTTTGGGTGGCATGCCTTTCCTGTCAACGAAAACGATCGAGTAGTTCCCAATACTTTCCATGCTAGGTATATCATAGGCGGTTCCCAAATAGAAAATAAAGTTTATTCCTTTTTCCACCATACTTTCACATTCCACGGCTAACCGAATCCATGGGTACCGTCCATACCAACACTTTCCAAGGAATTTATTATTTGACAACATAAAGTAAATTCATTTCTCATTTCGGGACTGGGCATCCCTAGTACATTTGTCGTACTCTCGTGCAATGACAAGTGAATAAACACTCATCTTGAGAATAACACATCTCGCATGGAAAAATATCAGCCACCCCCTACCGTTTCATGAGCAGTACTAGCACACAAAAAGGAAATTTATTTTGAAGATTAGAGATGGCACATACAAATTTGCTTAGAACGGCACGGAAATACCGCATATAGGTAGGTATATTGGACTCATATGGAAAAAATGGGTTTAAGAATTTTGGGTTCACAAGTAGTAATCCCACTTAGTATAAGTGAAGGCTAGCAAAAGATTGAGAAACATCCAACCAAGAAATTAAAAACCTCATAAGCGAGCATTAAGCATAACTAACACCGAATAATGCACCACAAGTAGGATGTAATTTCATTGCATAACTATTGACTTTCGTGCTTGCATAAGGAAAACATCAATATTCTTACTAAAGCATAATTACTCATCAACATGACTCACATATTATATCATCATACCACAAAACTATTACAAAGAATCAAGTTTATTTTATCCAATGATCTTCATGAAAGTTTTTATTATACCCCTCTTGAATATTTATCACTTTGGGACTAATTTCATATGTTGCTTTTGATAGCTCAAACAAATCTAAGTGAAGAACATGAGCATAAAAAATTTCTTCTCTCAAAATAACATAAGTGAAGCATGAGAGAATTTCTTACAAATTTACTAACTCTCAAATAAATCTAAGTGAAGCATGAGAGCATTTCTTCAAAAATATTAAAGCACACCGTGCTCAAAAAGATATAAGTGAAGCACTAGAGCAATTCCATAGCTAAAAAAATTAAGTGAAGCACATAGAGCAATTCTAACAAATCATAGCATAATTTTGGCTCTCTCAAATAGGAATAGAATAAAAATCAAAACAAGTAAAGACTCATATAATACAAGATGCTCCAAGCAAAACTCATGATATGTGACGAATAAAAATATGGCTCCAAGTAAAATACCGATGGTTGTTAGAAGAAAGAGGGGATGCCACTTGGGGGCATCCCAAAGCTTGGTTGCTTGTTCCTCTTTGGATAATAATTTGGGGTGCCATGGGCATCCCCAAGCTTAGGCTCTTCTTACTCCTTATTCCTTCATCCATCGTGATCTCACCCAAAACTTGAAAACTTCAATCACACAAAACTCAACCAAACCTTCGTAAGATCCATTAGTATAACAAAGCAAATCACTTATCTAAGTATTGTTGCAAACCCATTCATATTTTATTTTTGCATTATATCTATTGTATTCCAACTTTACAATAGCTTATACCCTCCAATACAAACCATATATAGATTCATCAAAATAAGCACACAACGCAAAGAAAACAGTATGTGTCAAAAACAGACCAGTCTGTAGCAATCTAAAAACTTCGAATACTTTTGTAGCTCCAAAATTATGAAAAATTAGGACAATGTGTGCAATTTGTATATCCATTATGTGTACAACAATCGAGATTTTATCGCACTTTTGTGAAATTATAATTGTTTTACTGGGTGCAAAAAATTCTGTTTTTCAAAAAGATCAAATCAACTATCACCCAACATGATCCCAAAGGCTTTGCTTGGCACAAACACTAATTAAAACATAAAAAACACAATCATAATAGTAGCATAATTTTGCAAACACTCAAGAACAGAAAGAAAAAGACAAAAGTAAATTTTATTCATGCATTGGGTTGCCTCCTAACAAGCTCTTTTTTATAGCCATTCAGATAGGCTTAAGATTTCAACGATGCTCACACGAAAGATAGTAATTGAAACATGAAGATAGCATCAAGTAGCATGTGAAAAACAAGTTTAAGTCTAACATACTTCCTATGCATAGGCATTTTATATGCATTCAAATTATCAAGATAAGCAAAAACTAGCATATGCAAGGAAGAAGAAAGAAACAATAGTAATCTCAACATAACAAGAGGTAATTTGGCAACATGAAAATTTCTACAACCATATTTTCCTCTCTCATAATAATTACATGTAGGATCATAATCAAATTCAACAATATAGCTATCAAATAAAATTTTCTTTTTATGATCCACATGCATGCAAAGTTGACACTCTTCCAAAATAGTGGGATTATCATCAAATAAAGTCATGACCTCTCCAAGCCCAAGATTGAACACTCTCCAAATATGTGGGATTATTTTTAGTTAAATTTGACACTCTTCCAAACCCAGTTTTAATATTATCGCAAGCATATTCATCATGAGGTTTGAATAAATTTCCAAGATCATAAGAATCATTATCACCCCGATCATGATCATTGCAATAAGTAGTGGACATAACAAAATAAGCATCCCCAAGCTTGGGGTTTTGCATATCACTAACACAATTGACATTAATAGAATTCATAATAACATCATTGCAATCATGCTTTTCATTCAAGGAGCTATCATGAATCAGTTTATAAATTTCTTCGTTTAACACTTCATCACAATTTTCAGATTCATGAATCTCAAGCAAAACTTCATAAAGATAATCTAGTGAACTCAATTCACTATCAATTGGTTCATCATAATAAGATCTTTTGAAAAAATTAGCAACTAGGTGAGGATCCATATCAATAGAATTTCAGTGAGCAAAGATGCAAGTAAATGGAAGGCACATGGCAACATAAGCAAAGACGCAAACGACAAAAAGGCAAACGAAAAAAGAAGGCAAATAAAAAGGAAAATATTTTTGTGCTTTTGCAAAACGCTTTAGAAGTGGGGGAGATGAAAACAAGAGGAAAATGGCAAATAATGTAAATTGCAATGAGATGATATTTGTGATTGGGAACCTGATAGATGTTGATGATGTCTCCCCGGCAACGGCGCAAGAAATTCCTTCTGATGCGGCTTGAACTACGTCGGTATTTCCCCGAAGAGGAAGGGATGATGCATCACAGCTACGGTCGGTATTTCCCTCAGTGATGAGACCAAGGTTATCAAACCAGTAGGAGAACCACGCAACACTATGTAAACGGTACCTGCACACAAAGAACAAATACTTGCAACCTGACAGGTAAGAGGGGTTGTCAATCCCTCCCGGGTAAAAAGATAGATAAATTTGTAGTAGATTGGATAAATAGATCTCGCGGAAACGCGAAATAAAATAAATAATAAAAAATTGCAGCAAGGTATTTTTGGGTTTTTCGATTAATAGATCTGAAAATAAAAGCAAATAAAAATAGATCTCTAAGGCAAATATGATAAAGAAGAGACCCGGGGGCCGTAGATTTCACTAGTGGCTTCTCTCGAGAAAAATAGCATACGACGGGTAAACAAATTACTATTGGGCAATTGATAGAACTTCAAATAATTATGATGATATCCAGGCAATGATTATTATATAGGCATCACATCCAAGATTACTAGACCGACTCTTGCCTGGATCTACTACTATCACTCCACACATCGACCGCTATCCAGCATGCATCTAGTGTATTAAGTTCATGAAAAAACGGAGTAATGCAATAAGAACGATGACATGATGTAGACAAGATCTATTCATGTAGGAATAGACCCCATCTTTTTATCCTTAATAGAAACGATACATACGTGTCATGTCCCCTTCTGTCACTGGGATTGAGCACCGTAAGATCGAAGCCATCACAAAGCACCTCTTCCCGTGGCAAGAAAAATCGATCTAGTCGGCCTAACTAAACGAAAGATTCAAAGAATAAATATGAGGCTATAAGCAATCATGCATATAAGGATCAAAACTCAAGTAACTTTCATGGATAAAATAGATCTGATCATAACTCAAAGTTCATCGGATCCCAACAAACACACCGCAAAATGAGTTACATAAAATAGATCTCCAAGAGACCATTGTATTGAGAATCAAAAGAGAGAGAGGAAGCCATCTAGCTACTAACTACGGACCCGTAGGTCTACAATGAACTGCTCACGCATCATCGGAGAGGCACCAATGAGGATGATGAACCCCTCAGTGATGGTGTCTAGATTGGATCTGTGATTTCTGGAACTTGCGGCGGCTGGAATTGTATTTCGTCGACTCCCCTAGGGTTTTTGGATTTTCGGGGTATTTATAGAGCAAAGAGGCGGTGCAGGAGGCGGCCGAGGTGGGCACAACCCACCAGGGCGAGCCTGGGGCCTCTGGTACTTCCTTGGCCCATCATGTGTCCTCTTGTCCAAAAAAATTCTCCAAAAAGTTTGGTTGCTTTTGGACTCCGTTTGGTATTGATTTTATGTGAAGTAAAAACAAGAGAAAAAACAACAACTGGCACTGGGCACTATGTTAATAGGTTAGTCCCAAAAATGATATAAAGTTGCTATAAAATGATTGTAAAACATCCAAGAATGATAATATAACAGCATGGAACAATAAGAATGATAATATAACAGCATGGAACAATCAAAAATTATAGATACGTTGGAGACATATCAGATACCACATCTTGTATTAGCCACATTAGCTTCATCTTGAAAAAAGCCTATTATCTACTAATGAGTTGATCTTCTTGTCCTTCTTTGAAATCCCTTGTACAAAATCCTGCACAGAAGTATAATAAAAATTAATATTAGAGAACACTTAGCATATAATACTAAATTCTTAATGCCACCTAATTGACTGGCATTTTAGATCTTTATGTCGAGTCCTTCAGACTAACTTTGATGTAAATGTTGTTAACACTTCCAGTTTTTCTATGCCAAGTATGAGTGGCTTCTGCATACAAAATGTTGGCTTGGCCTCACCTCCCTATGTGTAGTGCCATAATATTCCGATGCCTATCACATTTTGGATATCCTGCAATTCTTTGAAATGAACTATGAGTACACAGGGGATACTTGAATCAATATATCAACAAGTGGTAAGCAACAATTTCTACTTGGAATGAGTTCTCATCCCATTGTGTGGTCCTTTGGGAAACCGAGTAGATATTCAATCTCTTGAGGCTCCAATGGAGTAACCTTGTTCTTTCCAATCCAGACGAGACTCTACTTTCTTTACTGATTGATGACATATTTTTAATACTTCGAGGCGGTCGAATGCCCGAGCTGGAAAGATCACACCTGGACCATATTGTCATCTTTGCACTTGCCACACTTGTTCGCATGCAATTGAGATGCATTCTCGAGGGAAGGCCACCGCTTCTTGCAACGAGTGAATACGTCAAATATGGCCTTTGGAGGCAGAGGAAGATGAGGTGTTATGTTATTAGTTGGCAAATTATGGATGTAGCATCTTTTCCTTGCTGCTACACACAAATGCTTAGAACCCACAAACTCATGTTGAATGTCATACAAGGATCTTTAAATGGTCATCCATAAACATCTGGGATCTTGGACAACATTTTTATAGTAGAATAAATTGGGTCAATTATCTTAAGGTGCCTTTTCCATAGAAAAATGAACATCAAGGTAACAATTTCAAAAGGACTGCTACCACATCCTATAATAGCCATATTAGCTTCATCTTCAAAAAAGCCAATTATCTACTAATGAGTTGATCTTCTCGTCCTTCTCTGACATCTCTCGTCCAAAATCCCGCAGAAAAGTACAACAAAAATAAGATCAGATAACACTTGCTACGTATTACTCACTTCCTAATGCCAACTAAGTGTCTTGCAATTCACCTCTTTATGATGAATCCTTGAGAATAACTCCCAAGTAAATATTGATAACACTTCCAGTTTTCTATGCCAAGTATGAACTGCTTCTGCGGACGAAATACTGGTGTGGCCTTACCTCCCTATGGGTCATCCATAATATTCTGATGCCAAACACATTTTGGACAACCTGCTATTCTTGTGGCATTAACTATAAGCAGACAAGGGGATACTCCAATCAATATATTAACAAGTGGTAAGCAACAGTATCTACTTGGGATGTGTTGTCGTCCCCTTGTGTGTTCCTTAGGGAAACCTAATAGGTATTCAATCTCTTGAGGATCCAATGGAGCGACTTTATTCTTTCCAACCCAGACAAGACTCTCCTTTCTGCACTGATTGATGACATATTTTTTAGCACTTCGAGTTGGTGGACCGCCTATGCTGCAAAGAGCACACCTGAATCATTCTGTCAGCTTTGCACTTGCCACACTTGTTCGCAAGCAGTTGACCTATGGTCTCGAGTCCTAGGAAGGCCACCGCATCTTGTAATGAGGGGATGCCTAGAATGTGGCCTTTGGAGGCAAAGGATTGAGATGTTCTCTATTCTCAGTTGGAAAAATAAGGATGTAGCCTTTTTTCCTTGTTGCTGCACACTAATGCTTAGAACCCACAAATTCAGGTTGAATGTCATACGGAAATCTTCAAACGGTCGTCCATAAACGTCTGGGAGCTTGGGCCACATTTTTGTTGTAGAAAAAAGGTGGACCATTATCTTAAGTTGCCTTTTCCATGGAAAAACGAACATCAAGGCAACAATTTTAAAAGGACTGATACCACATCTTGTAATAGCCATATTAGCTCTTCATAAAAAAACATTATCTACTAATGAATTGATCTTCTTGTCTTTCTCTGGCATCTCTCGTACAAAAGCATGCACAAAAGTATAACAAAAACTAAGATTAGAGGACCATTGCTATGTATTATTGAATTCTTAATGCCAACTAAGTGAATGCATTTCAGCTCTTTACGATGATTCCTTGAGAAGAAATCCAAAGTAAATGGTTATGACACTTCCAGTTTTTCCATGCCAACTATGAATGGCTTCTACAGAAAAAAATCTTGGCCCAGCCTCACCTCCCTATATGTTGTGCCATAATATTATGAGGCCAATCACATTTTGGATATCCTGCTATTCTTGTGGCATATACTATCGATACACACAGGAATACTTCAATCTGTATATCAACAAGAGGTAAGAAACAATATCAACTTGCTATAAGTTGTCGTCCCCTTGTGTGGTCCTTTGTAAACCGAGTAGACATTCAATCCATTGAGGCTCCAATGGAGGGACTTTGTTCTTTCCAACCGAGAGAAGATTCTCCTTTTTGCATTGATTGATGAAATATTTTAGAACACTTCGAGGCGGTTGATTGCCCGTGGTGGAAAGATCACACGTTTTTTCCTTGTTGCTGCACACTAATGCTTAGAACACACAAACTCAGGTTGAATTTGATACAGAGATCTTGAAATGGTCGTCCATACACATATGGGGCCTTGGGCCACATTTTCATAGTATAAAAAGCTGGTCCATTATCTCAATGTGCGTTTTCCATAGAAAAATGAACACCAAGGCAACAATTTTAAAATGACTCATACCACATCTTGTAATAGCCAAGTCAGCTTCATCTAAAAAAAGCCCATTGTCTACTAATGAGTTGATCTTCTTGTCCTTCTTTGACATCTCATATACAAAATCCTACACAAAAGTATACCAAAAACTAATATTAGAGAACACTTACTATATATTACTTCCATCTTAGTGCCAACTAAGTGGCTAGCATTTCAACTCTTTAGGACGAGTCCATTAGAATAACTCCCAAGTAAATATTGATAACATTTCGAGTTCCTCTATGCCAAGTATGAATGGCTTCTGCAAACAAGATATCGGCTTGGCCTCACCTACCTATGTGTCGCTCCATAATATTGTGATGCCAATCGCATTTTGGACATTCTACTATTCTTATAGCATGAACTATCAGTACCAAGGGGATAGTTCAATCAATATATAAAAAAGTGGTAAGCAACAATACCAACTTGTACTAAGTTGTAATCCCCTTGTGTGGCCCTTTTGGTAATCGAGTAGATATTCAATCTCTTGAGGCTCCAATGGAATGACATTGTTCTTTCCAACCCAAACAAGATGCTCCTTTTTGCACTTATCGATGGAATATTTTTGAATACTTTGAGGCGGTGGATTTCCCATGGTAGAAAGATCACACCTGAACTGTTCTGCCAACTTTACACTTGCCACACTTGTTCACAAGTAGTTGAGTTGTGTTCCCGAGTCCCAGGAATGCCACTGCTTCTTGTAATGAGGGAATGCCTCAAATATGGCCTTTGGAGGCAAACAAGAAAATGTGTTCTATTCTGAATTGGCAAATTATGCATGTAGCCCATTTTTTTATTGCTACACACAAATGCTTAGAACCCACAAACTCAGGTTGAATGTCATAGATAGATCTTGAAATTGTCATCCATAAACGTCTGGAGCTTGGGCCACACTTTCATAGTAGTAAAAAGGTGGTCCATTATCATAAGGTGCCTTTTCCATAGAAAAATGAAAATCAATACAATAATTTTAAATGGACTAATACCACATCTTGTAATGGCCATATTAGCTCCATCTTCAAAAAACATTATCAACTAATTGGTTGATCTTCTTGTCCTTCTCAGACATTTCTCGTCCCAAATTCTGCATAAAAGCATAGCAAAAACAAAGATTAGAGAACACTTGCTATATATTACTGACTTGTTAATGCCAACTAAGTGAATGTCACCTCTTTACGACAAGTCCTTGAGAATAACTCCCAAGTAGATGTTGATAACCCTTCCAGTTTTTCTATGCGAAGTATGAATGGCTACTACACACAAAATACTAGCCTCACCTCCCTATGTGTTGTGCCATATTATTCCGATGCCAATCAAATTTTGGACATCCTGCTATTCTTTTCGCATGAACTATCAATACAAAAGGGGAAACTTTAATCAATATATCAACATGTTGCAAGCAAAGGTATCATCTTGGAATGAGTTTTCGTCCCGTTGTGTGGTGCTTAGGGAAACCTAGTAGATATTCAATCTCTTGAGGCTCCAATGGAGCAACTTTGTTCTTTCCAACCCAGATAAAATTCTCCTTTCTACACAGATTGATAATATATTTTTGAACACTTCGAGTCAATGGATTTCCCGTGCTGGAAAGATCACACCTGAACTGTTTTGTCACCTTTGCACTTCTTTACTTGTTCGCAAGCAGTTGAGCAACGTTCTCGAGTCCCACAAAGGCTATCGTTTCTTATAATGAGGGAATGCCTCAAATAAGGCCTTTGGAGGTAGAGGAAGAACATATTCTCTATTCTCGATTGGAAAATTATGGATGTAACCTTTTTTCCTTGTTGTTGCTGCACACTAATTCTTAGAACCCATAAACTCAAGTCGAATGTCAAAAAGATATCTTGAAATTGTCGTCCATACACGTCTGGGAGCTTGGGCCACATTGTCATAGTATATAAAAGGTGTTCCATTATCTTAAGGTGCCTTTTCCGTAGGAAAATGAACATCAAGACAACAATTTTACACGGACTGATAACACATCTTTTAATAGCCAAATTAGTTTCATCTTTCATAAAAAACCATTATCTACTAATGAGTTGATATTCTTGTCCTTCTCTAACATCTCTCATACAAAATCTTGCACAAAAGTATAACAAGAACTAATATTACATTACACTTACTATATATTACTGACTTATTGAGCCAAATAAGTATGAATGGCTTCTCCAGACAAAATACTGGCCCAGCTTCACCTCCCTATGTGTCGTGCCATAATATTCCGATGCAAATCACATTTAGGATATCCTGCTATTCTTGTGGCTTGAACTATCAGTACTCAAAGGGGATGCTTCAATCAATATGTAAAAAAGTGGTAAGCAACAATATCTACTTGGAATGATTTGTCGTCCCCTTGTGTGGTCCTTTGGGAAATCGAATAAATATTCAAACTCTTGGGGCTCCAATGGAGTGACTTTGTTCTTTCCAATCTCGACAAGATTCTCCTTTTTGCACTGATTGATGACATATTTTTGAACAATTCGAGGTAGTGGATTGCCCGTACTGGAAAGATCGCACTTGAACCATTTTTTCAACTTTGCACTTGCCGCACTTGTTCGCAAGCAGTTGAGCTCCGCTCTAGAGTCCCAAGAAGGCCACCTCTTCTTGTAATGAGGGAATGCCTCAAATATGGCCTTTGGAGGCAGATGAAGAAGAGGTTCTCTATTCTTAGTTGGCAAATTATGGATGTAGCCTCTTTTCCTTGCTGCTACATACAAATGCTTAGAACCCACAAACTAAGGTTGAATGTCATACAAAAATCTTGAAATGGCTGACCATAAATGTCTAGAGATTTGCCATATTTACATAGTGGAAAAAGGTGGTTTGTTATCTTAAGGTGCCTTTTCCAAATAAAAATTATCATCAAGGCAACAATTTTAATAGGACTAATAACACATCTTGTAATAGCCATATTAGCTGTATCTTCAAAAAAACCATTATCTACTAATGAGTTGATCTTCTCATCCTTCTCTCACATCTCTCGTCCAAAATCATGCACAAAAGTATAAGAAAAACTAAGATTAGAGAACCCTTGCTATATATTACTGACTTATTAATGTCAATTAGTGATTGTCATTTCAGCTCTTTACGACGACTCCTTGGGGAATAACTCCCAAGTAAATGGTTATAACACTTCAAGTTTTCCTATGCCAAGTATGAATGGCACCTGCAGACAAAATGTTGGCCCGACCACACCTCCTTTTGTGTCGTGGCATGATATTTTGATGCCAATGACATTTTGGACATCTTGCTATTCTCACGGCATGAACTAAACGTACACATGGGATACTTCAGTCAATATATCAACAAGTGGTAAGCAACAATATCAACTTGGACTAAGTTCTCGTCACCTTGTGTGATCCATTTGGAAACAGAGTAGATATTCAATCTCTTGTGGCTCCAATGGAGGGACTTTGTTCTTTCCAACCCAGACAAGATTCTCCTTTTTGCACTGATTGATAGAACATTTTTGAACACTGCGAGGTGGTGCATTGTGCATGGTGGAAAGGCCACACCTGAACCATCACTACTGCAGGATGCTGCTAACGCAACACTATGATCAGAGACCCTTCAATGAAACTGTGTGTGATGCAATAGTCGCAAACGGTGATGTAAAAGAACCCATCAAAAAAGGTGCAAAACGTTTGCGATGACGGATGCATCAAACACGGCTCAGATTTTAGTTGCGTGTGCGATGAAGGGCATACGGGTAAGTTCAATGAACTATTTGTGATGAGGAAGAAGAACAGAAACGGGCAGCGATGAAGGTGTGTGCGATATACAGCATACGGTTCACTCGGATGAACTGTTTGTGATTAGGCAATACAAAAGAAACGGTTAGCCAGATCAAGGTGTGTGCGATATCAGGCATACGGGTCACTTGGATGAACTGTTTGCTTTGAGCCAAGAGAACAGGAACGGTTCAATTTAACAGGATGTGTGCAATACACGGAAAACGGGTCTATAAACAGAAATGTGTGCGAAGACCGATAATAACACAGATGATTGCTTCTAATAAGACACATGTGATATGCTCTGTCTACACAACATCTATTGGCCATTGGGCGACCGACGGTCATCCGGGTATGCCATAAGGATGCGAAGAGGCATCCTATATCAGCAAGGACTAGTTGTTCCACCAATAGCTCATCTAAGAGAACTCTCAAGTTAACTGTGCTCAGGCTGGAGCAGCCATGAGATGGGTGACCGGATGGGAAGTTGTCAAAATTTCAAAACCCACTGATGGGATGGATCATAAATGTCCTTAATGGATCTTTAAGATACATCCCATCAGTGGGTTTTGAAATTTTGACAACTTCCCATCCGGTCACCCATCTCTTAACACATGTTAAAGAAGGTCTACCGCATTACTTTTTGACCATGTGCGATACGTGGCATACAGTTGATCCATCCGACTTATTTGTGATAGAATAAGCCGTATGTGTTGTGGGATGGAATTAACCTCAAGGTCCTTGTTTTAATTTTCTTAACACATGTTAAAGAAGGTCTACCGCATTACTTTTTGACTATGTGTGATACGTGGCATATAGTTGATCCATCCGACCTGTTTGTGATGGAATAAGCCGTGTGTGTTGTGAGCAAACACTTGCTAGTATACAACTGTTTGCGATTGATGAATTCATCACCGACGGGTTCCGTATTGTGGTCCGTGTTCATCTAATCATCATCTACTTCTTGTGCTAGCTCGATGTTCCTTATATGCTAAGTTTCCATTAATTGATGGCATTTTATGAACACGCCACCGTTTCCCGCCATTTCCTCACCTGTTTCCCGCCACCCAGTGATATTGCGCATAAACCTAGGCAGCGCGCGACGCACGGAGGCAACAAGCGCAGCCTGTAGCACATCCACCTTTCCCCAAGCATGCCAACCCACCAAAGCGCCGCCTTTGCCATCAACCTCATCGACGAGGAAAACAAGAAGGCGCCACGGCCCGTCGAGGCCGAGGCGCTCCCCGGCAACGCGATGGACGACGCCATGATGCGTGTCATCGCCAGGGTTGAGCAGACCCTTGGCGCATGGCGCTTGAGCGCCGTGGATCAAGATAGGCATGTCAGCGCAGAGAGGTTGCAGCTCGCTGCACAACATGATCGATGTCGCGCTGCAAAGCAAGTTAGGCGTGTCCGCGCCAATAGGGTGTGGCTCGCCGCACGGTGAGACTGTTGGAGCACCACAGAGTGAGAGGCGCGGCGCGCCACACAGCAAGACCGGATCCATCGACGCTTGCCTGTTGTCGACACGATGTCACAGCTGGGTACACGTCCCGTCAGTATCCCCATTCCTCGCCAGGAGTGAGCAGATGCCCTCTGCACCGTACTTGCACCAGAGGCCGACCGCGTCGTACTTGCACCGGACACCCGCCACGCCGTTTGCATGGGTCATGCCGTTTGCCTTGTCCGCGGCTCGCTCGATGTCAACGCACTGGTTGGTAGGCTCGACCGCCTCCTTGGCCCCAGGTGTCCACCTGGGTGTAGTAGAGGAACATGGCCGTCGCATCCTTGAGCTGGTGATCTTCGATGAAATAGCCAACTTGGAGCTCGAGATCGTGCTCCAAATGTACCGCGAGCGTGTCGACCGCTCGGACGAACGCCTGCACGAGTTCAGGTAGAGCCAAGAGCTGCTGGTCATGGTCTCATGGACGCGTTTTATTTTGTTGAGTCGTTTCGATGTGGATAGCTATGTATCTACAACAATCATAGTATTGCTCTGTAAATTGCTCTGTTTCAATGTGTGTACTCTGTTCTCCATTCTTATATGTTCTTCAATGTGTGTGTATATGCTTTCTATTATGTATATGTGGATGATAACAGCTAGAGTCAAATTAGTATACAAAAACAGATAGAAAATGGAATTCATAATATATATATTAATTGTTCATTAGTTCATCACAGAATATATATAATATCATCACATATACGTGAGGATACTTAACTACTAGGTACAATGCATAAAATTGAAAACGAACAATACTAAAACTAATAATCCCTCCTGATGCCCGGCGTCTTCCCAGCGCGGAGGCAGTACTCCGCCTCCTCCACCTCGCAGCGCTTGACGTACCGATCTGCCTCTTGCTGGCGGGCAAGCGCGGACGATCTTGCCATTTCGTTGGGCGCCCACCGGAGCTCCTCGTCGGTGGCACGCTGGAGCTTATTGGCCCACCTCCACGCAGCGATGAGGCGCCTAGCACCTTTGACCTTCCTCACGAAGTACCCGTCTTTGTATACCTCCTCCGCACGACGACGCGCCGGCTCCCAAAGCTCCACCTTCTCCTTTTCCTAGGCGGCATCACGGGCTTCACAGGCCGCCTAGTACCTGGCTTCCTCCTCCGCCATCTCCTTCTTGAACGCCACTTGCCTGGCTTTCTCAGCCGGCTGCAGTGACTTCCATAGACAAAGATTGTACTGGCCCCAAAACCAATCCAAAGTTGGGGGGTCCAGTGCAACCTCGTCCGGCGGTGCGTAGGGGTCCTCCTCGTTGCTGCTCTTCGATAGAGAGTCCTCGGGCGAGGGGGCGACTCCTCGTCGGCGCGTGGGCAGATCGGCGGTGCCACGGCAGAGCTTTGAGAGAGAAAGAGAGAGAGAGGGCGAGCGAGGGGAGGATGTAGATTAGAATGCATGCGGGACGACGTGAGCAAGGTAGTATTTATTGGTGGCCGGAATCTAGATTGATGGGAATAGTACACACGCCGGTCGCCGGAATTTACGAGTACTGTAGTTTGAATTACACATGATTCCCGAACTAGAATCTGTGTGTGAACATAATAGCTGACAGTTTCCAATACAGAACCGTGTCTGATTAATAACCCCCGCCGTTCACATCCCAAACCTCGTGGCGCTAAATAGAGTGCCAATCGTGTGGGGGCCGGTTGTCTTGCCGGATCTTTACATTTTCTTTTTTGAACACCAGATATTTACAGCGTTTGAAGATTTTTTTTAATTCGCACACAACTACACAAAAATATGATTTTCAAACTGTTATTGTTAGCCGTTGCATGTAGATGTAGCTCAAATTTGAATTACGGTCATTAAATTGCTATAAAATCACTTAAATGTCTTTAAAAGGTCAAATGACCCCTGAAATTTTCCATATTTCCACATGACAGTTGTATTAGTGCACTTCAAACATAGAAAAAATTTGAAGGCCGTAAGGGGAAGCTATCTCCCGTTCGTCATCAAACATGCATTGTTCCCTCTCGGAACCACTAGCCTTCTAGTGAGTTGCTCCGGTTTGTGAGGGGTGTGTGCCAAACTTTCATCAAAGATGCCAAATTTTTTTACCACATTATCTTGGTGGCATGACATTACATCAAGCAAGGGTTCATGTTTTTCTGATCATTTTTTTATTTTTTGGAATGCCATGGCACTCCATGCATACATATGCATGTGTCCATGTCGTGAGACCAATATGTTTGAAAATTCCTTCTAATTTATTGCACATGGAATTAACTTGCACACGAGTACACAAATATGATTTTTCAAACTGTAATGGTTAGCCGTTGCATGTAGATGTAGTCCAAATTTGAATTACGGTCATTAAATGGCTAGAAAATCACTTCAATGTCTTCAAAAGGTAAAATGACCTTTGAAATTTTCCAAATTTTCACATGACAATTGTATTAGTGCATGTTACATGTAGAAAAAATTTGAAGGCCGTAAGAGGAAGCTATCTCCCGTTCGTCATCAAACATGCATTGTTCCCTCTCGAGACCACGAGCCTTCTAGTGAGTTGCTCCGGTTTGTGACGGGTGTGTGTCCAAACTTTCGTCAAACATGCCAAATTTTTTACCACATCATCTTGGTAGCATGACATTACATCAAACAAGGTTTCATGTGTTTCTGATCTTTTTTTAATTTTTTGGAATTTAAATGCCATGGCACTCCATGCTTAATTGTGTCATAGCTGTTAGACCAATATGTTTCAAAATTCCTTCCAATTTACTGCACGTGGAATTAAATCGCACACCAGTACACAAATATAATTTTTCAAACCGTTATGGTTAGCCGTTGCATGCACATCTAGTTCTAATTTGAATTACGGTCATTAAATGGCTAGGAAATCACTTAAATGTCTTCAAAAGGTCAAATGACCCCTGAAATTTGACGTGACAGTTGTATTAGTGCATGTTACACGTAGAAAAATTTGAAGGCCGTAAGAGGAAGCTATCTCCCGTTCGTCATCAAACATGCATTGTTCCCTCTCGGAACCATGAGCCTTCTAGTGAGTTGCTCCGCTTTGTGAGGGTTGTGTGTCCAAACTTTCGTCAAACATGCCAAGAAATTTACCACATCATCTTTGTGGCATGACATTACATCAACCAAGGTTTCATGTGTTTCTGATCTTTTTTAAAAAAAATTAGAATTTAAATGCCATGGCACTCCATGCTTAATTGTGTCATAGCCGTTAGACCAATATGTTTGAAAATTCCTTCCAATTTACTGCACATGGAATTAAATCGCACACAAGTACACAAATATGATTTTTCAAACCGTTATGGTTAGCCGTTGCATGTACATCTAGTTCTAATTTGAATTACGGTCATTAAATGGCGAGAAAATCACTTAAATGTCTTCAAAATGTCAAATGACCCCTGAAATTTTCCAAAATTTGACATGACAGTTGTATTAGTGCACATTACATGTAGAAAAAAATTGAAGGCCGTAAGAGGAAGCTATCTCCCGTTCGTCATCAAATATGCATTGTTCCCTCTCGGAACCACGAGCCTTCTAGTGAGTTGCTCCGGATTGTGAGGGGTGTGTGTCCAAACTTTCGTCAAACATGCCAAATTTTTTACCACATCATCTTGGTGGCATGACATTACATCAACCAAGGTTTCATGTGTTTCTAATCTTTTTTTAATTTTTTGGAATTTAAATGCCATGGCACTCCATGCTTAATTGTGTCATAGCCGTTAGACCTATATGTTCGAAAATTCCTTCCAATTTATTGCACATGGAATTAAATCGCACACAAGTACACAAATATGATTTTTCAAACCGCTATGGTTAGCCGTTGCATGTACATCTAGTTCTAATTTGAATTACGGTCATTAAATGGCTAGAAAATCACTTAAATGTCTTCAAAAGGTCAAATGACCCCTGAAATTTTCAAAATTTGACATGACAGTTGTATTAGTGCACGTTACACATAGAAAAAAATTGAAGGCCGTAAGAGGAAGCTATCTCCCGTTCGTCATCAAACATGCATTGTTTCCTCTCGGAACCACGAGCCTTCTAGTGAGTTGCTCTGGTTAGTGTGGGGTGTGTATCCAAACTTTCGTCAAACATGCCAAAAAATTTACCACATCATCTTGGTGGCATGACATTACATCAACCAAGATTTCATGTGTTTCTCATTTGTTTTACTTTTTTTGGAATTTAAATGCCATGGCGCTCCATGCTTAATTGTGTCATAGCCGTTAGACCAATATGTTTGAAAATTCCTTCCAATTTACTGCACATGGAATTAAATCACACACAAGTACACAAAATATGACTTTTCAAACCGTTATGGTTAGCTATTGCATGTACATGTAGTTCAAATTTCAATTACGGTCATTAAATGGCTAGAAAATCACTTAAATGTCTTAAAATGTCAGATGACCCCTGAAAATTTCCAAATTTTTCACATGACAATTGTATTAGTACTACAAATTTTCTCGTACTTTAAAACACCATCCGTTGCCACTTTACTCGAAATTTGTCTTTCATAGCTAATAAAAAATATCTATAACATCACACACAGTTGTTTTGTAGGAACCGTTTGCGATGAAAATTTCTGGGTCTATTTAAGTCTTCCTCCTTAAGCTTCGCCAGCTCATCTACTCCAGTGCCGGCAACCCCCGAATCCCCAAATCCCGACCCCCATTCCCGCACCCTCTTCTTGCAAAGATGACACCGTGGAAACGCTTCGTGAAGGCCCATACGATGGTCGCGTCCCCCCGAGCGCCACCGCCTGGGCCGAGAGCGCGGCCGCCTACGCCGAGAGTGCCGCCGCATCCGCATTGAGCGCGACCGCTTCCGCCGAGATTGCGTCTGCGACAGCTGACAAGGCAGCTGTGGAGGCGGCTGCAAACGCCGAGAGCACTCGAGTTGCCGTCTGTGCCGCCAATGTTGCCCTGGCCCGGGTCGAGGCCATCCACGCCAAGATATTCCAGGCCATCTCGGAATGCAGCATGCAACCCACGTCCAAAAAGGCGGCGGTGGCCATGGAGCACCTGCTTCCTCATGAGGTCGCCGAGCGGGAGCTGGAGATGCAGGAGGCGGCGGAGATCAAGGAGCGCCGGGAGAAGGAGTTGCGTGTGCTGAGGTCGAGGTAGAGAAGAGTCTGTCCGTCGAGGAATCAGCGGTGGAGTACCAATGCGAGCTCTGGCGCAGCCACTACTATGAGTACTACAACCTCGACGGCGACGCCGAGGACGAGGACGACGACGCGATAGAATTCAGCAGGGGGACGCGGAGTCCACCAATAGCGGCATGTCGCCAGGACAAATCATAGATGTCTCATCTCACATCAGCGATGCATAGGCCGGCGCGGCGGCGGATTTGTTAAAATTATGCGTACTTAGTCTTTGTTTTTAATGTTGGCCTTTTGTTAGAGCAATGTTTAGGTCAACTGGCTTTGTTTAATTGCTAAAATTGCTCGATTCAGTAAGTGTGGTCTGTCTGCTGTACGCTCTTTTGTGTGCCCAAATTAGCAAGCGATGTTAAATTATGCAATGACGTACCCAGGGAAATTTCCACCAAAATTTGAATTATCAAGCTCATCCCATGCGCGTAAAGCAGAAGAATCGTTTGCGATGCACACAATCGTTCAAAGTGAATGGTGTCTGGCGGCACCCCGCGCAAAGTTTCCCTCCACATTTCAATTTTTTTGGCCTACCGCCAAAATATCTACCCCCCCCCACCCTTCCCAACCCCTTTTTCTCCCCGATCACAAGTCACATTTCCCCTGTTTCCTCCTTCCTTCCTTCCTAAGTTATAGACGCTCCCTCGCTTGCTTCCTCGCTCTCGCCATCTCGCATCCTACCACCGGGGTCGCCATGGTCTTCTTCAAAGACCTCTCCAGCGGTTCCTCCTTCGATGACGACTCCTTCACCACCCGGGTATGCCTCTATTCTCTCTCTCGGGCTATGACTTGGAATGAAGGATTTTTACCCGGCGGTCGATCTAAGTCATTTCTTCCTCTTGTAGCTCCCTAGGACCATCAGTGGCAACGAATGGAGCGGGGTGGCTGAAGATCTATCTGCTCGTTGTTACCATCAATCTCCATGCGTGAAGCTAGTTGCGTTTGAATCTGTGGATAGTGGGAGGAAGTTTTTGGCATGTGCAGAGAAGGTTAGGCCCTCTTTCATTGTTACAAATCATTTGTTAGATGTGATTCCGACACTGTCACGGTCCCAACCCATTCATACCACACCTTCAACCAAATGCATCCTAAGACAGTGTCACAGTTTGTACCTAGTATCTAAAATTGTTGCCATCTCATTAGCGGTGCCATTAGAAAATTATTTGGCATC
Source organism: Triticum aestivum (assembly GCF_018294505.1). Classification (NCBI taxonomy): domain Eukaryota; kingdom Viridiplantae; phylum Streptophyta; class Magnoliopsida; order Poales; family Poaceae; genus Triticum; species Triticum aestivum. The sequence goes on from NC_057802.1 coordinate 543,100,924, forward strand.
GCTTCACCAGTTTGTGCAGCCAACTTTGGTCCACACATCCGAGCAGCCAAGCAGTAAAATACTAAATCTTTATGCCACGAAGGAACTGGGCATCGGAGCAACTAGGTGCTCCGGAGTCCGAGTCCCTGATTTTTTCCGCTGCATCGGCTCGCCAGTGCAGGGCACCGGTGCAAGATGTAGCAACAGTTGTCTTTACACCAGTTTTGGCATACATAGTGGACGGCCTTAGTCCTATTAGTTCTATGTTACTAAATTTGTGCATATACACACCTATTAGTATCAATTTGATGTCATCCAAACACTATCGCTATGCTGTTGCAGTTATATTTACCTTCCTCATAAACTGTTCAATTTGTTATTTATTGTACATGAGTAAGAACTTGTAGCGTTGTTGTAGTTAATTATAGCTTCTGATATTTCATAATTTGGTTGTTGTCTCAGTAGCAATTAATTCATTTGCACATTGATCTTTTTGAGAAGAGATGTCATAATTAACATGTTTCTTCAGTTTTTCAAAATAAGCATTGGTGATTTTCTATGTTGCTATAAACCCATTTCCCCTACAATTGTTACTGATCTAGTTTTAAATATTATAGGATGAACGAAAGTGTTCTTACTTGGAGTGGGTTGATCAAGAGAGGCCACAGTCTTTGAAGATGTGCCTAGCAAAGCTCTGGAGCATGTATGAGGAAGAGAACAGAGGTAGGCTTAGAGAAAGTGTTGTCAACGCTGAAGAATATTTGAAGATGCGGGATAAAAAGAGGAAGGTGGAGAATGAGCTCAGATTTTTTAAATCAGACTTTGCTAAGATGGTGTTGGCGAAGGAGGAGGCACTTTCCCAGTTGGCCAGTGCAAAACAGGTTCTTACTGAACTGAAAGCAGAGGTGGATATGACAAGCCTGGATGATCTCGATTAGGAAATGAATATATTGTTCTAATATTGTTCCTATGAAGTTGAACTAGCTATATGTTGTACTATGCTGTTTTCAGGTAGCTATCGTACTGTGATGTTAAAATATATTTATGTGCCTGATATGAAATTGGCAAACAGTTGTTCGATATGAAATGTGAATTTGCGTAATACTACAATTATTAATTGTAAACTAATAAACCTGCTAAATTTGCCGTGGAACTTTGCAAACGGTTCTAGCAGTAAAAGCGCTTGTGATGGATAGCCCAATGCCACACAGTTTTCTTCATCAAATCACGTGTGATGTAGTTGATAAAAGCAAACGGTTAACCAAGGCAGACCCTGTGTGATAGTTACACCTATCACACACGAGCCTATAAATGAACCTATGTGGGATGTACATACGAACGGAAACGTTTTCCCTGGATTGACTGTGTGGGATGTACATACGAACGGAAACATTTTCTCTGGATTGACTGTGTGGGATGTACATTCAAACGGAAACGTTTTCCCTGGATTGACTGTGTGGGATGTACATAAGAACGGAAATGTATTCCTTGGATTGACTGTGTGGGATGTACATACGAACAGAAATGTTTTTCTGGGATTCACCGTGTGGGATGTACATATGAAGAGAAATGATTGGGTTTTGATGCCTCGCCCGATCGCACACGAGTCCCAGGAGAGCCTATCCCCGACGGTTTCTTGGTCTTGTGGGACAGACCCCCCTATCGCCCACACTCACTTGGTGATGCTTCCAAATGCCGTCGCGGAAAGGGGTTAATTAAAACCCGTTTGTATAGCTCCGACGCGTACCAGTGCATTCTGTCAGCTTTGCACTTGACAAATTTGTTGGCAAGCAGTTCAGTTGCATTCTTGAGTCCCAGGAAGGGCACCGCTTCTTCTAATGAGGGAATGCAAATACGGCCTTTGGAGGCCGAGGAAGAAGGGGTGATCCGTTCTCAGCTGGAAAATTATGGATGTAGCCTTTTTTTCCTTGCTGCTGCACACTAATGCTTAGAAACCACAAACTCTGGTTGAATGTCATACAAAGATCTTGAAATGGTCGTCCATACATGTTCGGGAGGATGGGCCACATTTTCATAGTATCAAAAAGGTCGTTCATTATCTTAAGGTGCCTTTCCCATAGAAAAATGAACATCAAGGCAACAATTTTAAAAGGACTGATACCACATCTTGTAATAGTCATATTAGCTTCATCTTCAAAACAAGCCAAGTATTAATGAGTTGATCTTCTCGTTCTTCACAAACATCTATCGTCCAAAATATTGCACAAAAGTATAAAAAACTAAGATTGGAGAACATTTGTTGTGTATTACTGACTTCTTAATGCGAAATAAGTGACTAGAATTTCACCTCTTTATGATGAGTCCTTGAGAATAACTCCAAAGTAAATGTTGATAACACTTCTAGTTTTTCTATGCCAAGTATGAATGGCTTCTGCAGACAAAATACTGGCCCAGCCACACGTCCCTATGTGTCGTGCCATAATATTTCGATGCCAATCACATTTTGGACATCCTGCTATTCTTGTGGCATGAACTATTAATACACAAGGGATCAATCAAAATATCAACAAGTGGTAAGCAACAGTATGTACTTGTAATGAGTTATCGTCCACTTGTTTGGTCCTTTGGGAAAGTGAGTAGATATTCAATATCTTGAGGCTCCAATGGAATAACTTTGTTCTTTCCTATCCAAACAAGATTCTCCTTTCTGCACATATTGATGACATATTTTTGAACACTGCTACTTCTTGAGCTTGCGTTGGTTTTTCCGTTGAAGAGGAAAGGGTGATGCAGCAAAGTAGAGTAAGTATTTCCCTCAGTTTTGAGAACCAAGGTATCAATCCAGTAGGAGACAACGCACAAGTCACCGAATAACTGCACAAACAATCAAACAACTTGCACCCAACACGATAAAGGGTTGTCAATCCCTCCACGGTTACTTGCAAAAGTGAGATCTGATAGAGATAGATAAATGGTAAAGTAAATATTTTTGGCATTTCTGGTTTATAGATCGGAAAGAAAAAATTGCGAAAAGATTAGATCGGAAACTAACATTGTAGATCGGAACTTATATGAACGAAAATAGACCCGGGGCCATAGGTTTCACTAGAGGCTTCTCTCAAGATAGTAAATAATACGGTGAACAAATTACTGCCGAGCAATTGATAGAAAAGTGCAAAGTTATGACAATATCTAAGGCAATGATCATGAATATAGGCATCACGTCCGTGTCAAGTAGACCGAAACAATTCTGCATCTACTACTATTACTCCACACATCGAGCGCTATCCAGCATGCATCTAGAGTATCAAGTTCATAAAGAATGGAGTAACGCATTAAGCAAGATGACATGATGTAGAGGAATTAACTCAAGCAATATGATGAAAACCCCATCTTTTTATCCTCGATGGCAACAATACAATACGTGCCTTGCTGCCCCTACTGTCACTGGGAAAGGACACCACAAGATTGAACCCAAAGCTAAGCTCCCCTCCCATTGCAAGAAAAACCAATCTAGTTGGCCAAACCAAACCGATAGTTCGAAGAGAATTACAAAGATATCAAATCATGCATAAAAGAATTCAGAGGAGATTCAAATAATATTCATAGATAAGCTGATCATAAATCCACAATTCATTGGATCTCGGCAAACACACCGCAAAGTATTACATCGAATAGATCTCCAAGAACATCGAGGAGAACATGGTATTGAGAATCAAAGAGAGAGAAGAAGCCATCTAGCTACTAGCTATGGACCCGTAGGTCTGTGGTAAACTACTCACGCTTCATCGGAAGGGCAATGGTGTTGATGTAGAAGCCATCCTTCATCGAATCCCCCTCCGGCAGGATGCCGGAAAAGGCCCCTAGATAAGATCTCACGGGTACAGAAGGTTGCGGCGGTGGAAAACTGTTTTCGTGGCTCTCCTGGTTGGTTTGGGGATATATATATAGGTATATATAGGCAAAAGAAATAGGTCGGTGGAGTCATGAGGGGCCCACAAGGGTGGGGCGCACCCTACCCCCCTGGGCACACCCTCCATCCTTGTGGTCGCCTCGTGGCTCCTCCGACTTCATCTCCAAGTCTTCTGGTTGTCTTCTGGTCCAAGAAAAATCATCACGAAGGTTTTATTCCGTTTGGACTCCGTTTGGTATTCCTTTTCTGCGAAACTCTAAAACAAGGAAAAAAACTGGAACTGGCAATGGGCTCTAGGTTAATAGGTTAGTCCCAAAAATAATATAATATAGCATATTAATGCATATAAAACATCCAAAATAGATAATATAATATAGATACGTTGGAGACGTATCACTATTATATTATCTATTTTGGATGTTTTATATGCATTATTATGCTATTTTATATTATTTTTGGGACTAACCTATTAACCTAGAGCCCAGTGCCAGTTCCTGTTTTTTCCTTGTTTTAGAGTTTCGCAGAAAAGGAGTATCAAACGGAGTCCAAACGGAATAAAACTTTCACGATGATTTTTCTTGGACCAGAAGACATCCGAGGACTTGGAGTACATGTCAGGGAAACCACGAGGCACCCACAAGGATGGAGGGCGCGCCCCCCACCCTTGTGGGCCCCTCGTGACTCCACCGACCTATTTCTTCCTCCTATGTATTCTCAAATATTCCAAAACCTACAGGGAGAGCCACGAAAATACTTTTCCACCGCCGCAACCTTCTGTACGTGTGAGATCCCATCTAGGGGCCTTTTCCGGTGTCCTGCCGGAGGGGGATTCGATCACAGAGGGCTTCTACATCAACACCATTGCCTCTCCGATGAAGCGTCAGTAGTTTACCACAAACCTACGGGTCCATAGGTAGTAGCTAGATGGCTTCTTCTCTCTCTTTGATTCTCAATACCATGTTCTCCTCGATGTTCTTGGAGATCTATTCGATGTAATACCTTTTGCGGTGTGTTTGCCGAGATCCGGTGAATTGTGGATTTATGATCAACTTATCTATGAATATTATTTGAATCTTCTCTGAATTCTTACATGCATGATTTGATATCTTTGCAAGTCTCTTCGAACTATCGATTTGGTTTGGCCAACTAGACTGGTTTTTCTTGCAATGGGAGAAGTGCTTAGTGTTGGGTTCAATCTTGCGGTGCTCGATCCTAGTGATAGAAGGGGAACCGACACGTATTGTATTGTTGCCATCGAGGATAACAAGATGGGGCTTTCATCATATTGTTTGAGTTTATCCCGCTACATCATGTCATCTTGCTTAAAGCGTTACTCTGTTCTTATGAACTTAATACTCTAGATGCAGGCAGGAGTCGGTCGATGTGTGGAGTAATAGTAGTAGATGCAGGAAGGAGTCAGTCTACTTGATACGGACGTGATGCATATATTCATGATCATTGCCTTAGATATCATCCTAACTTTGCACTTTTCTATCAATTGCTCAGTAGTAATTTGTTCACCCACCATAATATTTTCTATCTTGAGAGAAGCCTCTAGTGAAACCTATGGCCGCCGGGTCTATTTTCCATCATATAACTTTCTGACCTACAATTTTAGTTTCCAATTTACTTCCTTTGTGATCTTTTACTTTCCGATCTATAAACCAAAAATACCAAAAATATTTACTTTACCGTTTATCCATCTCTATCAGATCTCACCTTTCAAATAACCGTGAAGGGATTAACAACCCCTTTATCGCGTTGGGTGCAAGTTGGTGTTTGTTTGTGCAGGTATTCAGTGACTTGTGCGGTGTCTCCTACTGGATGGATACCTTGGTTCTCAAAACTGAGGGAAATACTTACTCTACATTGCTGCATCACCCTTTCCTCTTCAAGGGAAAAACCAACGCAAGCTCAAAAAGTAGCGGGAAAAATTTCTAACGCCGTTGCCGGGGAGATCTATGCCAAGTCAAGACATGCCAAGTACCCATCATAAACTCTCATCTCTCGCATTACATTATTCACCATTCACCTCTCGTTTTCCTCTCCCCCACTTCTAAAACGATTTTTGAAAATATTTGCCATTTCTTCGCCCCTGTTCCGTTCGTCTTCTTCGCCTACTTTTTGTGTGCTCGTGTGTTGAATTGCTTGCTTTGTCATGATGACTCAAGAGAATACCAAATTGTGTGACTTTTCCAATACCAACAACAATGATTTTATTAGTACTCCGATTGGTCCCACTACTAATGCGGAATCTTGTGAAATTAATACCGCTTTGCTGAATCTTGTTATAAAAGATCAATTTTCCGGCCTTCCCAATGAAGATGCCGCATCCCATCTTAATAATATCGTTGATCTGTGTGATATGCAAAAGAAAAAATATGTGGACAATGATATTGTTAAATTCAAGCTATTTCCGTTCTCACTTCGAGGTCGTGCTAAAACTTGGTTTTCATCTTTGCCTAAAAAATAGTATTGATTCATGGAATAAGTGTAAAGATGCTTTTATTTCCAAGTATTTTCCTCCCACTAAGATCATCTCCTTTAGGAACGATATTATGAATTTTAAGCAACTTGATCATGAACATGTTGCACAATCTTGGGAGAGGATGAAACTGATGATACGAAATTGCCCTACGCATGGTTTGAATTTGTGGATGATTATACAAAATTTCTATGCCGGGTTGAATTTTGCTTCTAGAAATCTTTTAGATTCGGCTGCGGGAGGTACTTTTATGGAAATTAATTTAGGTGAAGCTACTAAACTCCTAGATAATATTATGGTTAATTATTCTCAATGGCATACTGAAAGATCTTCCACTAATAAAAAAGTGCATGCAATTGAAGAGATTAATGTTTTGAGTGGAAAGATGGATGAGCTTATGAAATTGTTTGCTAGCAAGAGTTCTCCTATTGATCCTAATGATATGCCTTTGTCTACTTTGATTGAAAATAATAACGAATCTATGGATGTGAATTTTGTTGGTAGGAACAATTTTGGTAAGAAACGCGTATAGAGGTAATTTTAATCCTAGGCCATTTCCTAGTAATTCCTCTAATAATTATGGTAATTCCTACAACAAATCTTATGGAAATTATAATAAGATGCCCTCTGATTTTGAGAATAGTGTTAAAGAATTTATGAGTTCGCAAAAGAATTTCAATGCTTTGAGTGAAGAAAAATTGCTTAAGATTGATGATTTGGCTAGGAACGTGGATAGAATTTCTCTTGATGTCGATTCTTTGAAAATTAGATCTATTGCTCCCAAGCATGATATCAATGAGTCTCTCAAAGCTATGAGAATTTCCATTGATGAGTGCAAGGAAAGAACCGCAAAGATGTGTGCTAAAAAAGATTGGTTTATAAAAGCGTGTTCTTCTAGTTTCCGTGAAAATAATGATGATGATCTTAAAGTGATTGATGTGACTCCTATTGAATATTTGTTTGAAAATATAAATTTTGATAAAGATGTGACTAGATATGAGTCAACTTTAGTTAGAAGGCGTCCCAATGATTCGGAGTTTTTAGATCTTGATGCAAAAATTGATAAAAGTGGGATTGGAGAGGTCAAAACTTTAAGTAGCAATGAACCCACTCTTTTGGATTCAAGGAATTTAATTATGATAATTGTTCTTTAATAGATTGTATTTCCTTGTTGAAATCCATGTTGAATTCTCCTCATGCTTATAATCAAAACAAAGCTTTTACTAAACATATCGTTGATCCTATGATGCAATCTTTTGAAGAAAAGCTTGAATTGGAAGTTTCTATCCCTAGAAAACTTTATGATGAGTGGGAACCTACTATTAAGATTAAGATTAAAGATTATGAGTGCCTTTCTTTGTGTTATTTGGGTGCTAGTGTTTCCACGATTCCAAAAACTCTTTGTGATGTGTTAGGCTTTCGTGAATTTGATGATTGTTCCTTAAATTTGCATCTTGCGGATTCCACTATTAAGAAACCTATGGGAAGGATTAATGATGTTCTTATTGTTGCAAATAGGAATTATTTGCCCTTAGATTTCATTATTCTTGATATAGATTGCAATCCTACATGTCCTATTATTCTTGGTACACCTTTCCTTAGAACAATTGGTGCAATTATTGATATGAAAGAAGGAAACATTAGATTTCAATTTCCGCTAAGGAAAGGCATGGCACACTTTCCAAGGAATAAAATTAAATTTCCTTATGAATCTATTATGAGATCCACTTATGGATTGCATGCCAAAGATGATAACACTTAGATCTATTCGTGTTTTATGCCTAGCTAAGGGCGTTAAATAATAGCGCTTGTTGGGAGGCAACCCAATTTTATTTTTGCTTTTTAGGTTCTGTTTGGCATTAAATAATTCATATAGCCTCTGGTTAGATGTGGTTTTGTGTTTAAATTAGTGTTTGTGCCAAGTAAGACCTTTGGGATAGCTTACAGTGATAGTTGATTTGATCTTGCTGAAAAACAGAAACTTTTGCGCTCAGGAAAACAATTCTAATTTTTAACAGGAGTGTGATAAAATACTTATTATTTTTGCATAAGATTAATAAATAAATTTCTTAGGTCTTCCTAATTTTTCAGAATTTTTGGTGTTACAGAAGTATTCGAAATATCCAGATTGCTACAGACTGTTCTGTTTTCGTCAGATTCTGTTTTCTTAGTGTTGTTTGCTTATTTTGATCAATCTATGGCTTGTATCGGGGGGTATGAACCATGGAAAAGTTGGAATACAGTAGATATTACACCAATATAAATAAATAATGAGTTCACAACAGTACCAAAAGTGGTGATTTATTTTCTTATACTAACTGAGCTTATGAGATTTTCTGTTGAGTTTTGTGTTGTGAAGTTTTCAAGTTTTGGATAAGGATTTGATGGACTGTGGAATAAGGAGTGGCAAGAGCCTAAGCTTGGGGATGCCCAAGGCACCCCAAGGTAATATTCAAGGATAACCAAGAGCCAAAGATTGGGGATGCCCCGGAAGGCATCCCCTCTTTCGTCTTTGTCTACCGGTAACTTTACTTGAGGCTATATTTTTATTCACCACATGATATGTGTTTTGCTTGGAGCGTCTTGTATGATTTGAGTCTTTGCTTTTTAGTTTGCCAAAATCATCCTTGCTGTACACACCTTTTGAGAGAGACATGCATGAATCGTGATTTATTAGAATACTCTATGAGCTTCACTTATATCTTTTGAGCTAGGCAATTTTGCTGTAGTGCTTCACTTATATCTTTTAGAGCACGACAGTGGTTTTATTTTATAGAAATTGATGAACTCTCATGCTTCACTTATATTATTTTGAGATTCTCTAAACAGCATGGTAATTTGCTTTGGCTATAAATTTAGTCCTAATATGATGGGCATTCAAGAGGGATATAATCAAAACTTTCATATAAAGTGCATTGAATATGATGAGAAGTTTGATTCCTTATGATTGTTTTGAGATATGAAGATGGTGATATTAGAGTCATGCTAGTGACACTACTGCAGGATGCTGCTAACGCGACACTACAATCAGAGACCCTTCAAGAAACTGTGTGCGATGCCATAAACGCAAACGGTGGTGTATGAAAACCGTCAGAAATGTCTAAAACGTTTGCGATGACGGATGGATCAAACACGGTTCAGGTTTTAGTTGCGTGTGCGATGAAGGGCATATGGTTCGGTTCAATTAACTGTTTGCGATGAGGAGGAACAAAAGAAATGGGCAGGCAAATGAAGGCGTGTGCGATACACAGCATACGGTTCACTCGGATGAACTGTTTGTGATTAGGCAACACAAAAGAAACGGGCAGCCAGATGAAGGTGTGTGTGATATACAGCATACGGTTCACTCGGATGAACTGTTTTTTATTAGGCAACAGAACATAAGCGGTTCAATATAACAAGATGTGTGTGATACGCGGCAAACAGGTCTGTAAACAGAAATGTATGCGAAGATCGATAATAACGCAGACGATTGCTTCTAATAAGACATATGTGATATGCTCTGTCTACACAACATCTATTGGCCATTGTGGGACGGGCGGTCATCCGGATACGCCATAAGGATGTGAAGAGGCATTCCTATCAGCAAGGACTAGTTGTTCCACCAGTAGCTCATGTAAGAAAGCTATCAAGTTAAGTGTGCTCAGGCTGGAGCAGCATCGGATGGGTGACTGGATGGGAAGTTGTGTCGATGTTAAATTAGGTGATGGGATGGGTCATTTCGGTCAAATGACCAAAATGCCCCATTCCCTCAGCTAATTTAACCTCGAGGTCCTTGTTTTTTATTTTTTTATTTTTTAACACATGTTAAAGAAGGTCTACCGCATTACTTTTTGACAATGTGCGATACGTGGCATACAGTTGATCCATCCGACCTATTTGTGATGGAATAGGTCGTGTGTGTTGTGGGTAAACGCTTGCTAGTATTCAACCATTTGGGATTGATGAATTCATCACCGACGGGTTCCCTAGTGTGGTCCGTGTTCATCTAATCATCATCTACGACTTGTGCTAGCTCGATGCTAAGTTTCCATTAATTGATGGCGTTTTATGAACATGCCACCATTTCCCGCCATTTCCTCACCTGTTTCCCGCCACCCTGCTATATTGCGCATAGGGGGCGCGCGACGCACGGAGGTGACAAGCACAGCCTGTAGCACATCCACCTTTTCCAAGCATGCCAACCCACCAAAGCGCCGCCTCTGCCATCAACCTCGTCGACAAGGAAAACGAGCAGGCGCCACGGCCCGTCGAGGCCGAGGCGCTCCCCGGCAATGCGATGGATGACGCCGTGATGCGCGTCATCGCCAGGCTTGAGCAGACCTTTGGCGCATGGCGCTTGAGCACCGCGGATCAAGATAGGCATGTCAGTGCCGACAGGCTACAGCTCACCGCACAACATGATCGATGGCGCGCCGCAGAGCAAGCTAGGCGCGTCCGCGCCGATAGGCTACGGCTCGCCGCACGACGAGACTGTTGGAGCGCCACAGAGCGAGAGGCGCGGCGCGCCGCGCAGCAATAGCGGATCCATCGGCGCTTGCCTGCTTCGACACGGCGTCGCAGCTGGGTACACATCCCGCCAGTACCCCCATTCCTCGCCGGGAGTGGCCAGAGGCCCTCAGCGCCGTACTTGCACCAGAAGCCGGCCGCGCCGTACTTGCATCGGACGCCCGTCGCGCTGTTCGCTTGGGTACCACCGTTCGCCTTGTCCGCGGCCCGCTGGATGCCAATGCGCTGGTCCGTAGGCTCGGCCGCCTCCTTGGCCCAGGTGTCCTCCTGGGCACAGTAGAGGAACATGGCCATTGCATCCTCGAGCTGGTGATCTCCGATGAAATAGCCAACTTGGAGCTCGAGATCGCGCTCCAGATGTACCGCGAGCGTGTCGACCGCTTGGACGAACGCCTGCACGAGTTCACGCAGAGCCAAGAGCTACCCTAGGCAAGGGCTACTGGTCATGGTCTCATGGACGCGTTTTATTTTGGAAAGTCGTTTCGACATGGATAGCTATGTATTCCCAGCAATCATAGTATTACTCTGTTTATTACTATGTTTCAATGTGTGTACTGGGTTTTCCATTCTTATATGTTCTGTTTTGATGTGTCTATATACGCTTTCCATTCTGTATATGTGGATGATAACAGCAAGATTCAAATTAGTATACAAAAACAGATAGAAAATGGTATTCATAATATATATATACATATATATATATATTAATTATTCATTAGATCATCACAGAATAAATATATATATATATATAATACCATCACATATACGTGATGCTACTTAACTACTAGGTACAATGCATAAAATTGAAAACGAGCAATACTAAAACTAATAATCCCTCCTGGGGCCAGTATTCCGGCAGCCCCTCGCCAGCAGCTCCCTGGTCCGCGGCATCTTCCCAGTGCGGAGGGAGTACTCCGACTCCTCTGCCTCGCAACTCTTGACGTACCGATCTGCCTCTTGCTGGCGGACGCGCGCGGCCGATCTTGCCATTTCATTGGGCGGCCACCGAAGCTCCTCGTCGGTGGCACGCTGGAGCTTATCGGCCCACCTCCATGCAGCGACGAGGCGCCCAGCGCCTATGACCTTCCTCGCGAAGTACCCGTCTTCGTACAGCTCCTCGGCACGATGACGCGCCTGCCCCCAAAGCTCAGCCGCCTCCTTTTTCCAGGCGGCATCACGGGCTTCACAGGCTGGCTGGTACCAGGCTTCCTCCTCCGCCATCTCCTTCTTGAACGCCACTTGCCTGGCTTTCTCAGCCGGCGGCAGTGACTTCCACAGACAAAGATTGTACTGGCCCCAAAACTAACCCAAAGTTGGGGGTCCGGCGCAACCTCGTCAGGTGGCGCGTAGGGGTCCTCGTCACTGCTAATCGACTGAGCGTCCTCGGGAGGCGGCGACTCCTCGTCGGCGCGTGGGCAGAGTGGCGGCGCCATGGCAGAGATTTGAGAGAGAGAGAGAGAGAGAGAGAGAGGGCGAGCGAGGGGAGGATGTAGATGACAATGCAGGCGGGACGCGTGAGCTAGGTAGTATTTATTGGCGGCCGGAATCTAGATCGACGGGGATAGTACACACGCTGGTCGCGGGAATTTACGAGTACTGTAGTTTGAATTACACACAATTCCCGCAGCAAATCCGTGTGTGAACAAAATTGCTAACGGTTTCCAATACAGAACCGTGTCTGATTAATGATCCCCGCCAATCACCTACCAAACCTCAAGCCACGAGATTGAGTGCCAATCGTGTGGGGGGCGGTTGTCTTGCCAGATCTTTACATTTTCTTTTTTGAACACCAGATATTTACATCGTCTGATGATTTTTTAACTCGCACACAAGTACACAAAAATATGATTTTTCAAACCGTTTTGGTTAGGCGTTGCATGTAGATGTAGTTCAAATTTGAATTACGGTCATTAAATGGTTAGAAAATCACTTAAATGTCTTTAAAAGGTCAAATGACCCCTGAAAATTTCCAAATTTTCACATTACAGTTGTATTAGTGCAAGTTAAACGTAGGAAAAAATTTGAAGGCCGTAAGAGGAAGCTATCTCCCGTCCGTCAGCAAACATGCATTGTTCCCTCTCGGAACCACGAACCTTCTAGTGAGTTGCTCCGGTTTGTGAGGGGTGTGTGTCCAAACTTTCATCAAAGAGGCCAATTTTTTTACCACATCATCTTGGTGGCATGACATTAAATCAAGCAAGGCTTCATGTTTTTCTGATCATTTTTTATTTTTTTTGGAATTAAAATGCCATGGCATGCACTCCATGCATGTGCCCATGCCTTGACACCAATATGTTTGAAAATTCCTTCAAATTTACTGCACATGGAATTAACTCGCACACAAGTACACAAAAATATGATTTTTCAAACCGTTTTGGTTAGGCATTGCATGTAGATGTAGTTGAAATTTGAATTACGGTCATTAAATGGTTAGAAAATCACGTAAATGTCTTTAGAAGGTCAAATGACCCCTGAAATTTACGAAATTTTCACATGACAGTTGCACGTTAAACGTAGGAAAAAATTTGAAGGCCGCAAGAGGAAGCTATCTCCCGTTCGTCATCAAACATGCATTGTTCCCTCTCGGAACCACGAACCTTCTAGAGAGTTGCTCCGGTTTGTGAGGGGCGTGTGTCCAAACGTTCGTCAAACATGCCAATTTCTTTACCACATCATCTTGGTGGCATGACATTACATCAACCAAGGTTTCATGTGTTTCTGATCATTTTTCTATTTTTTTTGAATTAAACTGCCATGTCACTCCATGCATACGTATGCATGTGTCCTTGTCGTGAGACCAATATGTTTGAAAATTCCTTCTAATTTACTGCACATGGAATTAACTCGCACACAAGTACACAGATATGATTTTCAAACCGTTTTGGTTAGGCATTGCATGTAGATGTAGTTCAAATTTGAATTACGGTCATTAAATGGTTAGAAAATCACTTAAATGTATTTGAAAGGTCAAATGACCCCTAGAATTTTCCAAAATTTCACATTACAGTTGTAGTAGTGCACGTTAGACGTAGAAAAAATTTCAAGGCCGTAATAGGAAGCTATCTCACGTTCGTCATCAAACATGCATTGTTCCCTCTCGGAACCACCAACCTTCTAGCGAGTTGCTCCGGTTTGTGAGGGGTGTGTGTCCAAACTTTCGTCAAACATGCCAATTTCTTTACCACATTATATTGGTGGCATGACATTAAATCAAGCAAGGTTTCATGTTTTTCTGATCTTTTTTTAATTTTTTGGAATTAAAATGCCATGGCATGCACTCCATGCATGTGCCCATGCCTTGACACCAATATGTTTGAAAATTCCTTCTAATTTACTGCACATGGAATTAACTCGCACACAAGTACACAAATATGATTTTTCAAACCGTTTTGGTTACGCGTTGCATGTAGATGTAGTTCAAATTTGAATTATGGTCATTAAATGGCTAGAAAATCACTTAAATGTCTTTAAAAGGACAAAGGACCCCTAGAATTTTCAAAAATTTCACATTACAGTTGTAGTAGTGCACGTTAGATGTAGAAAAAAAATTGAAGGCCGTAAGAGGAAGCTATCTCCCATTCGTCATCAAACATGCATTGTTCCCTCTCGGAACCATGAACCTTCTAGTGAGTTGCTCCGGTTTGTGAGGGGTGTGTGTCCAAACTTTGGTCAAACATGCCAATTTTTTTACCACATAATCTTGGTGGCATGACATTACATCAACCAAGGTTTCATGTGTTTCTTATTTTTTTTAAATTTTCTGGAATTAAAATGCCATGTCACTCCATGCTTAATTGTGTCATAGCCGTTAGGCCAATATGTTTGAAAATTCCTTCCAATTTACTGCACATGGAATTAAATCGCACACAAGTACACGAAATATGAGTTTTCAAACCGTTATGGTTAGCTGTTGCATGTACATGTAGTTCAAATTTCAATTACGATCATTAAATGGCTAGAAAATCACTTAAATGTCTTAAAAGGTCAAATGACCCCTGAAATTTTCCAAAATTTGACATGACAGTTGTATTAGTACTACAAAATTTCCCGTTCATTTAAAACACCATCCCTTGGCACTTTATTCCAAATTCGTCTTTCATAGCTAATAAAAAATATCTACAACATCACACACAGTTGTTTTCTAGGAACCGTTTGCTATGAAAATATCTGGGTCTATTTAAGTCTCCCTCCTTAAGCTTTGCCGGCTCGTCTGCTCTAGTGTCGGCAACCCCTGAATCCACGAATCCCGATCCCGATTCCCGCACCCCCTTCTTGCAAAGATGACACCATGGAAATGCTTCGTGAAGGCCCATACGATGGCCGTGTCCCCCCCCCCCCCGAGCGCCGCCGCCTGCGCCGAGAGCGCGGCCGCCTAAGCCGAGAGTGCCGCCGCATCTGCATTGAGCGCGGCCGCTTCCACTGAGAGGGCGTCTGTGGAAGCCGACAGGGCAGCTGCAGCAGCCGAGACGGCTGCAGCTGCTGCTGCGACGGCGGCTGCAAACACCGAGAGCGCTCGAGGTGCCGTCCGTGCCACTGATGTCGCCCTGGCCCAGGTCGAGGCCATCCATCAAGATCGAGGATGCACACGCCGAAATATTCCAGGCCACCTCGGACTCCAGCATGCAACCCACGTTTGAAAAGGTGGCGGTGGCCATGGAGCACCTGCTTCCTCATGAGGTCGCCGAGCGGGAGCTAGAGATGCAGGAGGCGGCAGAGATCGAGGAGCGCCGGGAGGAGGAGTTGCGCGTGGCCAAGGTCGAGGTAGAGAAGAGTCTGTCCGTCGAGGAATCGGCGGTGGAGTACCAACACGAGCTCTGGCGCAGCCACTACTACGAGTACTACAACCTTGAGGGCGGCGCCGAGGATGAGGACGAGGTCGACTTCAGCAGGGGGGACGAGGAGTCCACCAACGGCGGCATGTCGCCAGGACAAGTCATCGACGTCTCATCTCACACCAGCGATGCATAGGCCCGCGCGGCGGCGGATTTTTAATTATGCGTACTTAGGCTTTGTTTTTAATGTTCGTCTTTTGTTAGAGCAATGTTTAGGTCAACTGGCTCTGTGTAATTACTAAAATTGCTCAATTCAGTAAGTGTGGTCTGTCTGTTGTACGCTCTTTTGTGTGCCCAAATTAGCAAGCGATGTTAAATTATGCAATGACGTACTTGGGGAAATTTCCACCAAAATTTGAATTATCAAACTCATCCCATGCGCGTAAAGTAGAAGAATCGTTTGCGATGCACACAATCGTTCAAAGTGAATGGTCCGGCGGCACCGCGCGCGTTCAAAGTGAATGTGCCCATGCCTTGAGACCGAAATTTGAATTATCAAACTCAGCGCGTAAAGCAGAATAATCGTTTGCGATGCACACAGTCATTCAAAGTGAATGGTCCGGCGGCACTGCGCGCAAAGTTTCCCTCCACATTTCCAAAATTTTGGCCTACCGCCAAAATATCTACCCCCGCCCCCCTTCCCCACCCCCTTTTCTCCCCGACCACAAGTCACATTTCCCCTGTTTCCTCCTTCCTTCCTTCCTTGCTAAGCTATAGCCGCTTCCTCGCTCTCGCCGTCTCGCATCCTACCGCCGGGTTCGCCATGGTCTTCTTCAAAGACATCTCCAGCGGTTCCTCCTCCGGCGACTACTCCTTCACCACCCGGGTGTGCCTCTCTTCTCTCTCTCGGGCTATGACTTGGAATGAAGGATTTTTACCCGGAGGTCAATTTGAGTCGTTTCTTCCTCTTGTAGCTCCCTAAGACCATCAGTGGCAACGAATGGAGCGGGGTGGCTGAAGATCTATCTGCTCGTTGTCACCATCAATCTCCATGCGTGAAGCTACTTGCGTTTGATTCTGTGGACACTGGGAGGAAGTTTCTGGCATGTGCAGAGAAGGTTACACCCTCTTCCGTTGTTACAAATCATTTGTTAGATGTGATTCAGACACTGTCACGGTCCCAACCCATTCATACCACACCTTCAACCAAACGCATCCTAAGACAGTGTCACAGTTTGTACCTAGTATCTTAAATTGTTGCCATCTCATCAGCGGTGCCATTAGAAAATTATTTGGCACCGCTTCAGCAGTTTGTGCAGCCAACTTTGGTCCACACATCCGAGCAGCCAAGCAGTAAAATACTAAATCTTTATGGCACGAAGGAACTGGGCATCGGAGCAACTACGTGCTCCGGAGTCCGGGTCCCTGATTTTTTTCCGCTGCATCGGCTCGCCAGTTCAGGGCACCGGTGCGAGATGTAGCAACAGTTGTCTTTACACCAGTTTTGGCATACATAGTGGACGGCCTTAGTGCTATTAGTTCTATGTTACTAAATTTGTGCATGTACACACCTGTTAGTATCAATTTGCTGTCATCCAAACACTGTCGCTATGCTGTTGCAGTTATATTTACCTTCCTCATAAAATGTTCAATTTGTTATTTATTGTACATGAGTAAGAACTTGTAGCGTCGTTGTAGTTAATTATAGCTTCTGATGTTCCAGAATTTGGTTGTTGTCTCAGTACCAATTATTTCATTTGCACATTGATCTTTTTGAGAAGATATGTCATAATTAACATGTTTCTTCAGTTTTTCAAAATAAGCATTGGTGATTTTCTATGTTGCTATAAACCCATTTCCCCTACAATTGTTACTGATCTAGTTTTAAATATTATAGGATGAACGGAAGTGTTCTTACTTGGAGTGGGTTGATCAAGAGTGGCCAGAGTCTTTGAAGATGTGCCTAACGAAGCTCTGGAGCATGTATGAGGAAGTGAACACACGTAGGCTTACAGAAAGTCTTGTCAACGCTGAAGCATATTTCAAGATGCGGGATAAAAAGTTGAAGGTGGAGAATGAGCTCAGATTTTTTAAATCAGACTTTGCTAAGATGGTGTTGGCGAAGGAGGAGGCACTTTCCCAGTTGGCCCGTGCAAAACGGGTTCTTACTGAACTGAAAGCAGAGGTGGATAAGACGAGCCTGGATGATCTCGATTAGGGAAATGAATATATTGTTCTTATGAAGTTGAACTAGCTATATGTTGTACTGTGTTGTTTTCATGTAGCTACCGTACTGTGATGTTATAATATATTTATGTGCCTGATATGAAATTGGCAAACAGCTGTTCGATATGAAATGTGAATTTGCGTAATACTGGAATTATTAATTGTAAACTAATAAACCTGCTAAATGTGTCATGGACCTTTGCAAATGGTTCTAGCAGTAAAAGCGCTTGCGATGGATAGCCCAATGCCCCATAGTTTCCTTCATCAAATCGTGTGTGATATAGTTGATAAAAGCAAACAGTTAACCAAGGAAGACTGTGTGTGATAGTTACACCTTTCACACACGAGCCTACACATAACACTGTGTGGGATTTACGTCCGAACAGAAACGTTTTCCCTGGATTGACTATGTGGGATGTACATAAGAACGGAAACGTATTCCTTGGATTGACTATGTGTGATATACATACGAACGGAAATGTTTTTCTGGGATTCACCATGTGGGATGTACATACCTACGGAAATGATTTTCTCGGATTACCGTGTGGGATGTACATACCTACAAAAATGATTTACTCAGATTACCGTGTGGGATGTACATACCTACAGAAATGATTGGGTTTCGATGCCTCGCCCGATCGCACACGGCCCCAGCCTGGGACCCAGGAGGGCCTATCCCTGACGATTTCTGGGTCGTGTGGGAAGGACACCCTATCGCACACACTCACTTGGCGATGGTTCCAAATGTCGTCGCAGAAAGGGGTAACAACCGTTTGTTTAGGACCGACGCGCACCAGTGTGAGTAGTTGTGAATTTGAGAAATACTTGTGATAAAGTTTGTGATTCCCGTAGCATGCACGTATGGTGAACCGTTATGTGATGAAGTCGGAGCATGATTTATTTATTGATTGTCTTCCTTATGAGTGGCGGTCAGGGACGAGCGATAGTCTTTTCCTACCAATCTATCCCCCTAGGAGCATGCGCATAGTACTTCGTTTCGATAACTAATAGATTTTTGCAATAAGTATATGAGTTCTTTATGACTAATGATGAGTCCATGGATTATACGCACTCTCACCCCTCCACCATTGCTAGCCTCTCTTGTGCCGTGCAACTTTCACCAGTACCAAAAAACCCACCATATACCTTCCTCAAAACAGCCACCATACCTACCTATTATGGCATTTCCATAGCCATTCCGAGATATATTGCCATGCAACTTTCCATCGTTCCGTTTATTATGACACGCTCCATCATTGTCATATTGCTATGCATGATCATGTAGTTGACATCGTATTTGTGGCACAGCCACCATTCATAATTCTTTCATACATGTCACTCTTGATTCATTGCACATCCCGGTACACTGCCGGAGGCATTCACTTAGAGTCATATTTTGTTCTAAGTATCGAGTTGTAATTCTTGAATTGTAAGTAAATAAAAGTGTGATGATCATCATTATTAGAGCATTGTGCCATGTGAGGAAAGGATGATGGAGACTATGATTCCCCCACAAGTCGGGATGAGACTCTGGATGAAAAAAAAGAGGCCCAAAAAATGAGAGAAGGCCCAAAAAATGAGAGAAAAGAGAGAAGGGGCAATGCTACTATCCTTTTGCCACACTTGTGCTTCAAAGTAGCACCGTGATCTTCATGATAAGAGATTCTCCTATATTGTCACTTTCATATACTAGTGGGAATTTTTCATTATAGAACTTGGCTTGCATATTCCAATGATGGGCTTCCTCAAATTACCCTAGGTCTTCGTGAGCAAGCAAGTTGGATGCACACCCAATTAGTTTCATTTTGAGCTTTCATAAACTTATAGCTCTGGTGCATCCATTGCATGGCAATCCCTACTCACTCACATTGATATCTACTAATGGGCATCTCCATAGCCCGTTGATTCGCCTAGTTGATGTGAGACTATCTCCTTCTTTTTGTCTTCTCCACAACCACCATCTATTCCACCTATAGTGCTATGTCCATGGCTCACACTCATGTATTGCGTGAAAGTTGAAAAAGTTTGAGAACATCAAAAGTATGAAACAATTGCTTGGCATGTCATCAGGATTGTGCATGATTTGAATATTTTGTGTGATGAAGATGGAGCATAGCCAGACTATATGATTTTGTAGGGATAAGCTTTCTTTGGCCATGTTATTTTGAGAAGACATAATTATCTTGTTAGTATGCTTGAAGTATTATTGTTTTTATGTCAATATTAAACTTTTGTTTTGAATCATACGGATCTGAACATTCATGCCACAATAAAGAAAATTACATGGATAAGTATGTTAGGTAGAATTACACATCAAAAATTATGTTTTTATCATTTACCTACTCGAGGACGAGCAGGAATTAAGCTTGGGGATGCTTGAAACGCCTACAACGTATCTATAATTTTTTATTGCTCCATGCTATTCTATTATCTATTTTGGATGCTTTATATGCATTATTATGCTACTTTATATTATTTTTGGGACTAACCTATTAACCTAGAGCCCAGTGCAAGTTCCTATTTTCCTTGTTTTAAACTTTCGCAGAAAAGGAATATCAAACGGAGTCCAAACGGAATAAAACTTTCGCGATGATTTTTCTTGGACCAGAAGACATCCAGAGGACTTGGAGTACACGTCGGGGAAGCCACGAGGTAACCACA
Source organism: Triticum aestivum (assembly GCF_018294505.1). Lineage (NCBI taxonomy): Eukaryota > Viridiplantae > Streptophyta > Magnoliopsida > Poales > Poaceae > Triticum > Triticum aestivum. The sequence continues at coordinate 543,121,430 of NC_057802.1, forward strand.
AGGATGGAGGGCGCGCCCCCCACCCTTGTGGGCCCCTCGTGACTCCACCGACCTATTTCTTCCGCCTATATATTCTCAAATATTCCAAAACCTACAGGGGGAGCCACGAAAACACTTTTCCACCACCGCAACCTTCTGTACGTGTGAGATCCCATCTAGGGGCCTTTTCCAGCGTCCTGCCGGAGGGGGATTCGATCACGGAGGGCTTCTACATCAACACCATTGCCTCTCCGATGAAGCGTGAGTAGTTTACCTCAGACCTACGGGTCCATAGCTAGTAGATAGATGGCTTCTTCTCTCTCTTTGATTCTCAATACCATGTTCTCCTCTATGTTCTTGGAGATCTATTCGATGTAATACCATTTTGTGGTGTGTTTGCCGAGATCCGATGAATAGTAGATTTATGATCAACTTATCTATGAATATTATTTGAATCTTCTCTGAATTCGTATATGCATGATTTGATATCTTTGCAAGTCTCATCGATCTATCGATTTGGTTTGGCCAACTAGATTGGTTTTTCTTGCAATGGGAGAAGTGCTTAGCTTTGGGTTCAATCTTGCGGTGCTCGATCCTAGTGACAGAAGGGGAACCGACACGTATTGTATTGTTGCCATCGAGGATAACAAGAGGGGGTTTTCATCATATTGCTTGAGTTCATCCCGCTACATCATGTCATCTTACTTAAAGCGTTACTCTGTTCTTATGAACTTAATACTCTAGATGCAGGCAAGAGTTGGTCGATGTGTGGAGTAATAGCAGTAGATGCAGGCAGGAGTCGGTCTACTTGATACAGACGTGATGCCTATATTCATGATCATTGCCTTAGATATCGTCATAACTTTGCGCTTTTCTATCAATTGCTCGGCAGTAATTTGTTCACCCACCGTAATATTTTTTATCTTGAGAGAAGCCTCTAGTGAAACCTCTAGACCCCGGGTCTATTTTCCATCATACAACTTTTCGATCTACAATTTTAGTTTCCAATTTACTTCCTTTGCAATCTTTTACATTCCAATCTATAAACCCAAAATACCAAAAATATTTACTTTGTTGTTTATCCCTCTCTATCAGATCTCACTTTACAAATAACCGTGAAGGGATTGACAACCCCTTTATCGCGTTGGGTGCAAGTTGGTGTTTGTTTGTGCAGGTATTCGGTGACTTGTGCATTGTCTCCTACTGGATTGATACCTTGGTTCTCAAAACTGAGGGAAATACTTACTCTACTTTGCTGCATCACCCTTTCATCTTCAAGGGAAAAACCAATGCAAGCTCAAGAAGTAGCAAATAGCATGGAACAATCAAAAATTATAGATACGTTGGAGACGTATCAATCATCCCCAAGCTTAATTCCTGCTCGTCCTCGAGTAGGTAAATGATAAAAACAGAATTTTTGATGTGGAATGCTACCAAACATATTTATCCATGTAATTTCTTTATTGTGGCATGAATGTTCAGATCCATATGATTCAAAACAAAAGTTTAATATTCACATAAAAACAATAATACTTCAAGCATACTAACAAGGCAATTATGTCTTCTCAAAATAACATGGCTAAAGAAAGCTTATCCCTACAAAATCATATAGTCTGGCTATGCTCCATCTTCATCCCACAAAATATTCATATCATGCACAACCCCGATGACAAGCCAAGCAATGGTTTCATACTTTTGATGTTCTCAAACTTTTTCAACTTTCACGCAATACATGAGCGTGAGCCATGGACATAGCACTATAGGTGGAATAGATGGTGGTTGTGGAGAAGACAAAAGGAAGGAGATAGTCTCACATCAACTAGGCGTATCAACGGCCTATGGAGATGCCCTTCAGTAGATATCAATGTGAGTGAGTATGGATTGCCATGCAACGGATGCACTAGAGCTATAAGTTTATGAAAGCTAAAAAAGAAACTAAGTGGGTGTGCATCCAACTTGCTTGCTCACGAAGACCTAGGGAAATTTGAGGATGCCCATCATTGGAATATACAAGCCAAGTTCTATAATGTAAATTCCCACTAGTATATGAAAGTGACAATATAGGAGACTCTCTATCATGAAGATCATGGTGCTACTTTGAAGCACAAGTGTGGTAAAAGGATAGTAGCATTGCCCCTTCTCTCTTTACTCTCTTTTTTTGGGGCTCCTCCCATTTTTTGGCCTTTTTTCGTCTGGAGTCTCATCCTGACTTGTGGGGGAATCATAGTCTCCATCATCCTTTCCTCACATGGGACAATGCTCTTATAATGAAGATCATCACACTTTTATTTACTTACAACTCAAGAATTACAACTCGATACTTAGAACAAAATATGACTCTATATGAATGCCTCCGGCAGTGTACGGGGATGTGCAATGAATCAAGAGTGACATGTATGAAAGGATTATGAACGGTGGCTTTGCCACAAATACGATGTCAACTACATGATCATGCAAAGCAATATGACAATGATGGAATGTGCCATATTAAACTGAACGGTGGAAAGTTGCATGGCAATATATCTCGGAATGGCTATGGAAATGCCATAATATTTAGGTATGGTGGCTGTTTTGAGGAAGTTATATGGTGGGTTTATGGTACCGGCGAAGGTTGCGCGACACTAGGGAGGCTAGCAATGGTGGAAGGGTGAGAGTGTGTATAATCCATGGACTCAACATTAGTCATAAAGAACTCACATACTTATTGCAAAAATCTATTAGTTGTCTAAATGAAGTACTATGCGCATGCTCCTAGGGGGATATTTTGGTAGGAAAAGACCATCGCTCGTCCCCGACCGCCACTCATAAGGAAGACAAGCAAAAAATAAATCATGCTCCGACTTCATCACATAACGGTTCACCATACGTCCATGCTACGGGAATCACAAACTTTAACACAAGTATTTCTCAAATTTACAATTACTCACTAGCATGACTCTAATATCACCATCTTCATATCTCAAAACAATCATAACGAATCAAACTTCTCATAGTATTCAATGCAATTTATATGAAAGTTTTATTACATCCCTCTTGGATGCCTATCATATTAGGACTAAATTTATAACCAAAGCAAATTAACATGCTGTTTAGAGACTCTCAAAATAATATAAGTGATGCATGAGAGTTCAATAATTTCTATAAAATGCACCGCCGTGCTCTAAAAAGATATAAGTGAAGCACTAGAGCAAAATTGCCTAGCTCAAAAGATATAAGTGAAGCACATAGAGTATTCTAATAAATCACGATTCATGCGTGTCACTCTCAAAAGGTGTGTACAGCAAGGATGATTGTGGCAAACTGAAAAGCAAAGACTCAAATCATACAAGACGCTCCAAGCAAAACACATGTCATGCAGTGAATAAAAATATAGCCTCAAGTAAAGTTACCGATAAACGAAGACGAAAGAGGGGATACCTTCCGGGGCATCCCCAAGCTTGGGCTCTTGGTTATCCTTGAATATTACCTTGGGGTGCCTTGGGAATCCCTAAGCTTAGGCTCTTGCCACTCCTTATTCCATAGTCTATCAAATCCTTGCCCAAAACTTGAAAACTTCACAACACAAAACACAATAGAAAATCTCATAAGCTCTGTTAGTATAAGAATATAAATCACCACTCTTGGTACTGTTGTGAACTCATTATTTATTTATATTGGTGTAATATCTACTGTGTTCCAACTTTTCCATGGTTCATACCCCCCGATACTAGCCATAGATTCATGAAAATAAGCAAACAACACATAGAAAACAGAATCTGACAAAACAGAACAGTCTGGATATTTCGAATACTTCTGTAACTCCAAAAATTCTGAAAAATTAGGACAACCTAAGCAATTTGTTTATTAATCTTCATCAAAAAGAATCAGTATTTTATCACGCTTCTGTTAAAAATGAGAATTGTTTTCCTGAGCGCAAATGTTTTTGTTTTTCAGCAAGATCAAATCAATTATCACCGTAAGCTATCCCAAAGGTCTTACTTGGCACAAACACTAATTATAACACAAAACCACATCTAACCAGAGGCTAGATGAATTATTTATTGCTAAACAGAACCTAAAAAGCAAAAACAAAAATAACATTGGGTTGCCTCCCAACAAGCGCTATCGTTTAACGCCCTTAGCTAGGCATTGATAATTTTAATGATGCTCACATGAAAGACAAGAATTGAAGCACAAAGAGAGCATCATGTATCATGTGAAAAACACATGTAAGTCTAACATACTTCCTATGCATAGGCATCTTATAAGTAAACAAATTATCAAGGCAAGCAAAAACTAGCATATGCAAGGAAGAAGAAAGGAACAATAGCAGTCTCAACATAACGAGAGGTAATTTTGTAACATGAAAATTTCTACAACCATATTTTCCTCTCTCATAATAATTACATGTGGGATCATATTCAAATTCAACAATATATCTATCACATAAAATTTTCTCTACATGATCCACATGCATGCAAAGTTGACACTCTTCCAAAATAGTGGGAATATCATTAACTAAAGTGAAGACCTCTCCGAACCCACTTTTAACAAAAACTTCATAAGATTGAACATTATCCAAATATGTGGGATCTAAAGTTGACACTCTTCCAAACCCACTTTCAGTGTTATTGCAAACATTATTATCAATCTCATATTCATCATGGGGCTTAAATAAATTTTCAAGATTATGAGTAAAATCACCCCAATCATGATCATTACAACAAGTAGTGGACATAGCAAAACTAGCATCCCCAAGCTTAGGGTTTTGCATATTATTAAAACAATTGAAATTAATAGAATTTATAATAATATCATTGCAATCATGCTTTTCATTCAAGGGGCTATCGTGAATCACTTCATAAATTTCTTGATCACAATTTTCAGATTCACGAATTTCAAGCAAAACCTCATAAACATAATCTTGTGCACTCAAATCACTAGCAATTGGTTCATCATAATTGGATCTTTTAAAAAGATTAGCAAGAGGATGAGGATCCATAAACTTTTAGCAAGCGAAGATGCAAGCAAAAGGAAGGCACATAGTAACACGAGCAAAGATAGCATACGAAAAGACAAACGGAAGAGGGGCGAAGAAAAAGGGCAAATCTTTTCGAAAATCGTTTTAGAAGTGGGGGAGAGGAAAACAAGAGGCGATGGCGAATAATGTAATGCAAGAGATGAGAGTTTATGATGGGTACTTGGTATGTCTTGACTTGGCGTAGATCTCCCTGGCAACGGCGCCAGAAATTCTTCCTGCTACTTCTTGAGCTTGCGTTGATTTTTTCCTTGAAGAGGAAAGGGTGATGCAGCAAAGTAGAGTAAGTATTTCCCATAGTTTTGAGAACCAAGGTATCAATCCAGTAGGAGATAACGCACAAGTCACCGAATACCTACACAAACAATCAAACAACTTGCACCCAACATGATAAAGGGGTTGTCAATCCCTTCACGGTTACTTGCAAAAGTGAGATCTGATAGAGATAGATAAACGGTAAAGTAAATATTTTTGGTATTTTTGGTTTATAGATCGGAAAGTAAAAGATTGTGAAAAGAGTAGATCGGAAACTAATATTGTAGATCGGAAACTTATATGATGGAAAATAGACCCGGGGGCCATAGGTTTCACTAGAGGCTTCTCTCAAGATAGTAAATAATACGGTGGGTGAACAAATTACTGCCGAGCAATTGATAGAAAGGCGCAAAGTTATGATGATATCTAAGGCAATGATCATGAATATAGGCATCACATCCATGTCAAGTAGACCGAAATGATTCTGCATCTACTACTATTACTCCACACATCGACTGCTATCCAGCATGCATCTAGAGTATTAAGTTCATAAAGAATGGAGTAACGCATTAAGCAAGATGACATGACGTAGAGGAATTAACTCAAGCAATATGATGAAAACCCCATCTTTTTGTCCTCGATGGCAACAATACAATACATGCCTTGATGCCCCTACTGTCACTGGGAAAGGACACCGCAAGATTGAACCCAAAGCTAAGCACTTCCCTCATTCCAAGAAAAACCAATCTAGTTGTCCAAACCAAACCGATAGTTTGAAGGGAATTACAAAGATATCAAATCATGCATAAAAGAATTCAGAGGAGATTCAAATAATATTCATAGATAAGCTGATCATAAATCCACAATTCATCGGATCTCGGCAAACACACCGCAAAAAAGTATTACATAGAATAGATCTCCAATAACATCGAGGAGAACATGGTATTGAGAATCAAAGAGAGAGAAGAATCCATCTAGCTACTAGCTATGGACCCGTAGGTCTGTGGTAAGCTACTCACGCTTCATCGAAAGGGAAATGGTGTTGATGTAGAAGCCCTCCGTGATCGAATCCCCCTCCGACGGGACGCTGGAAAAGGCCCCTAGATGGGATCTCATGGGTACAGAAAGATGCGGCAGTGGAAAAGTGTTTTCATGGCTCTCCTAGTTGGTTTGGGGATTTATAGGTATATATAGGCGAAAGAAATAGGTTGGTGGAGTCACGAGGGGCCCACAAAGGTGGGGGGCGCGCCCTCCATCCTTGTGGCCGCCTCGTGGCTCCTCCGACTTCATCTCCAAGTCTTCTGGTTGTCTTCTAGTCCAAGAAAAATCATCGTGAAGGTTTTATTCCGTTTGGACGCCGTTTGGTATTCCTTTCTGCGAAACTCTAAAACAAGGGAAAAAACAAGAACTAGCACCGGGCTCTAGGTTAATAGGTTAGTCCCAAAAATAATATAAAATAGCATATTAATGCATATAAAACATCCAAAACAGGTAATATAATAGCATGGAACAATCAAAAATTATAGATACGTTGGAGACGTACCAAACACTTCGAGGTGGTGGATTGCTCGTACTGAAAAGATCACACATGAACCATTCTGTCAGCTTTAAACTTGGCACACTTGTTCGCATGCAGTTGAGCTTCGTTCTTGAGTCTGAGGAAGGCCACCACTTCTTGTAATGAGGGAATGCTTCAAATATGGCCTTTTAAGGCATTATATATTATCGGTTGGAATATTATGGATGTAGCATCTTTTTCCTTGCTGCTACACACAAATGCTTAGAACACACAAACTCAGGTTGAATATCATACAGAGATCTTGAAATGGTCATCCATACACGTCTTGGAGCTTGGTCCACATTTTCATAGTAGAAAAAAGGTGGTCCAGTATCGTAAGGTGCCTTTTTATCGAAAAATGAACATGAAGGCAACAATTTTAAAAGGAGTGATACTACATCTTGTAATAGCCATATTAGCTTCATCTTTAAAAAGCCTATTATCTACTAATGAGTTGACCTTCTTGTCCTTCTCTGACATCTCCCGTACAAAATCCCGCACAAAAGCATAATAAAAACTATTATTAGAGAACACTTACTATATATTAATGAATTCTTAATGCCAACTAAGTGACTGTCATTTCAGCTCTTTACGTTGAGTCCTTGAGAATAAATCCCAAGTAAATGTTGATAACACTTCCAGTTTTTCTATGCCAAGTATGAGTGGCTTCCGCAAACAAAATGTTGGCCCGGCCTCACCTCTGTTTGTGTCGTGCCATAATATTCCAATGCCAATCACATTTCGGACACTCGGCTATTCTTGTGGCATGAACTATCAGTATACAAGGGGATAATTCAATCAATATCAACAAGTCTTAAGCAACACTATCTACTTGGAATGCGTTATCATTCCCTTGTGTGGTCTTTTGGGATACCGAGTAGATATTCAATCTATTGAGGCTCCAATGGAGTGACATTGTTCTTTCCAATCCAAACAAGATTCCCCTTTTCACACTGATTGATGGAATATTTTTGAACACTTACGAGGTTGTGCATTGCCCATGGTGAAAAGATCACACCTGAACAATTCTGTGAGCTTTGCACTTATGACACTTGTTCACGACCAGTTGAGCTACGTTCTCGAGTCCTAGGAAGGCCGCCGCTTCTTGTAAAGAGGGAATGCCTCAAATATGGCCTTTGGATGAAGAGAAAGAAGAGGTACTGTGTTCTCAATTGGTAAATTATGGGTGTAGCCTTTTTTCCTTGCTGATGGACTGTAATGCTTAGAACCATAAACTCGGGTTCAATGTCATACAAAGATCTTGAAATGGTCATCCAGACACATCTAGGAGGTTGGGCCACAGTTTCGTAGTAGAAAAAGGTGGTCCATATCTTAAGGTGCCTTTTCCATAGAAAAATGAACATCAAGGCAATAATTTTAAAAGGACTAATACCACATGTTGTAATAGCCATATTAGCTTCATCTTCAAAAGAGCCCATTATTTACAACTCCCTCCGTCTATAATGTAAGACATTTTTTAACTAGCATAGCCTGCAAAACGACTTATATTATGGGACGAAGGGAGTAATAAGTTGATCTTCTCATCCTTCATTGACATCTCTCATCCAAATTCATGCAGAAAAGTGTATAACAAAAACTAACATTAGTGAAAATTTGCTATGTATTACTGACCTCTTCATGCCAGCTAAGTGACTGCATTTCACCTCTTTACGATGAGTCTTCATGAATAACTCCCAAGTAAATGTCTATAACACTTCAAGTTTCTCTATGCGAAGTATGAATGGCTTCTGCATACAAAATACCGGCCCAGACTCACATCCCTGTGTATCGTGCCATAATATCCTGATGCCAATCATTTTGGACATCCTGTGATTCATGTGGCATGAACTATCAGTACACAAGGGGATACTTCAATCAATATATCAACAAGTGGTAAGCAACAATATCTACTTTGAATGAGTTGTCATCCCTTGTGTGGTCCTTTCAAAAACCGAGTAGATATTCAATCTCCTGCGGCTCCAATGGAGTGACTTTGTCCTTTCCAATCCAAACAAGATTCTCCTTTCTGCATTGATTGATGACATATTTTTAACACTTCGGGGCAGTGGATTTCCTGTGCTGCAAATATCACATCACAACCGTTCTGTTAGCTTTGCACTTGCCACACTTCTTTGCAAGAAGTAGAGCTGCATTCTTGAGTCCCAGGAAGGCCGCCACACCTTGTAATGAGGGAATGCCTCAAATATGTTATAAGTTGGCAAATTATGCATGTAGCTTCTTTTCCTTGCTGCTACACACAAATGCTTAGAACACACAAACTCAGGTTGAACGTCATACAGAGATCTTGAAATGCTCATCCATAAACACATGGAGCTTGGGCCATATTTTCATAGTATATAAAAGGTGGTCCATTATCTTAAGCTGCCTTTTACGTAGGAAAATGAACATCAAGGCAACAATTTTACACAGACTAATACCACATCTTGTAATGGCCATATTAGCTTCATCTTCAAAAGAAACCATTATCTACTAATGAGTTGATCTTGTTGTCCTTCTTTGAGATCTCTCATCCAAACTCCTACAGGAAAGTATAACAAAAACTCAGATTAGAGAACACTTGCTATGTATTACTGGCTTCTTAAGGCCAACTAAGTGAAAGGCATTTCACTTATTTATGAGGAGTCCTTGAGAATAAATCCCAAGTAAATATTGATAACACTTCTAGTTTTTATATGCCAAGTATGAATGGCTTCGGTGGAGAAAATACTGGCGTAGCCTCACCTCCCTGTGTGTCATGCCATAATATTCCGATGCCAATCATATTTCGTACATCCTGTTATTCTTGTGGCATGAACTATCAGTTCACAAGGGGGTACTTCAATCAATATATTAACAAGTGGTAAGCAACATTATCAACTTGGAATGAGTTGTCGTCCCCTTATGTGGTCCTTAGGGAAACCGAGTAGATATTCAATTTCTTGAGGCTCCAATGGAGCGGCTTTGTTCTTTAAAACCCAGACAAGATTCACTTTTCTGTACTGGTTGATGACATATTTTTTAACACTTCATGGCAGTGGATTGCCCGTGCTGGAAAGATCACACCTGAACTATTCTGGCAGCTTTTCACTTGCCACACTTTCTTCGTAAGAAGTTGAGCTAGATTTTCGAGTCCGAGGAAGGCCAGTGCTTCCTGTAATGAGGGAATGCCTCAAAAATGGCCTTTGGAGGCAGTGGAAGAAGAGGTTCTCTATTCTCGGTTGGAAAATTATGGATGTAGCCTTTTTTCCTTCCTTACTGTAACATCCCAAAATTCTAAATTTTGGAATGTTATATTAAATAAATATTTATGATTGTTTGTTTGATTGTTGTGTGACTGATTGTGCGAAATAGAGTGGAATTTGAAACTTTTTGAAAGTTGAATGAGAGGGAATGAAATGACTTTCCCAAACTTTTCACTTTGCATTCTGATCTCCATGAATTCAAATTCTTTTCAAATGCAAAATCCTAGAGTGAAGATGACATGACTTCTTCCAATTAAAAGGAAAAGAGTTTTGAAAATATTTGAATTTAATTTGCAATAATTCAAACCAGAAACTTTATGCAACTCAATGATTTTCATGAGAGAAGATAAAATGACTTCTTCAAATTATGTGAAATATGAGTTGGAAGTTTAAAAGAATAAAATTGAAAGTTCTTTTGAAACCCATTTTTTTCAATTTAGAGTTATTTGGTTTTTCTTCAAATTATTTTTCTCCAAAAATAAAATATATGAAAAAGGGTAAAATGATTCCCTACCGTAGAAAAAAATGGAGAAAAATGAGTTTGAGATCATTTTGGTATTTTAAATAATTTAATTTGCATTTTTAATGCAACAGTAGCACTGTTTGCTTTATCTACATTTTTGTGTATTTTATTTGTACCCGCAACTATGTTCACATTTTAGGATTTCTTTTTATGAATATTTTGATATATTATATGCCTATATAATATTATTTAAAAAAAATAAACGGCCGAAGCCACCGAGGCCCATCTCTCTCTCCCCTCACCTGCGACCCACTGGCCCAGCTCGGCGCGCAAGCGCCGAATCCCTTTCTATCCGATCGCCCGCACCGTTTTCCCTCGCTCTCTCTCTGGCGCTGGACCCCACCTTTCTTTCCTCTTCCTCACGTACAAAACAGAGTCCTACAGGTACACGTACACGTACACGACGCCGTTCCGCGTCCGATCTTCGTGGAAACCCTACTCCGGGTCGACCCCATCCCCAAGCAATATGTCCTATAAATACCCGAGGTCGTCCTCGTCCGATTCCCCTTTAAAACCCTCGCCAAAACCATCTCTAAGTGACGCCGTCGCCGTTCCAATCTAGGCCAGCCGATCAGAGTTCACCGCTCGACTTCAACCGCCCGTGAGCTCTTCGAGGCCTCTCTTTCCAGAGGTTCCTACCTCTCGTCTTTACGCATCTTTTTGACATACTTTAGGCACCCAGGTTCAACCGGAGCCACCGCCTCAAGCTCGCAACGCCGCTGGAGTTCACGCAGAGCATGAGAGTTTGCGCCAACGCCCGCTCGACCCCGACGTCTCCTCGCCTCACCATCAACAGAAAATCGGACGCCCTCGCCGCACTGCATCGCCTGGACACTGCCACCGCCGCCCACGACCGCCGGGGCCGCCGCTCCACCGGATCCGAAGCCGACCCGACACGCATGATCTTCTCTGTAAGCGTATGCATGTTCTTCCTTTCAGTTAGAAAAAAAATGTTTTGGTTTTTTATATTGATCGGTTTTATTTAGATCGGTTTAGTAGATCGGTTTTCTTCGGTTAGATCGAACCGGTCCGCTATTATTTTATTAAGAGCGGACTAGAATTTTAGTTATCTTACAGCCGAGTACCGTATAGATTCGGATCACCCACTTCCCTGGCCCAATAGCAGCCCGACTTGTAGCTAGTGCCCGATCTGTTTTTTTGTTTTTGTTTTGTTTCTGTTTTAAAAACAGAAAAGTTTCAATCTTAGATATTCAATATCTTTTATCTTTTAGACCCAAATTGAGTGATTCTTTTTGCATTAGATTGAAAATTTCATTTAGCTTCTGTTAGTGCAATTGGATTTCAAATTTTAGTAGTTTAAAATTGAGTTTGCATGAATTTGTTCAAATCACTATTTTGGTCATATTTTGAGTTTTATAGAATATTTTTTATTGATTCTTTTTGCTACTGTTTTATTATGGTTTTGTCTATCCAGTAGCATGTAGTTATTTATTTTTAGTATATTTTAAATTAGGTTTTTAGCAAAACAGTACTGTTTTAGTTATAGTTTTGTTTTAGTCTTTTCTTTATTGTTTTTATTAGTTTTAAATTATTTCTTTTTGTCACCTTTGAAAAATTTAGTTTTGTTTCTGTTAGTCAACCAAAGAAAATTTTATTTGTATTTTAAAATTTTATTTTATTTAGTTTTGTATGAAAACTTGTTTAGGTCATAGTTAGTGTTTCATAAAAGCTTTTTATTTGTTTCATTTTGCAAATAAAATTATATGAAAAATACTTTCTGTTAACTTAGTTGTTTTATATTTTCTTTTCTGTTAATTTATTAGTTTAGAGCTTTATTTTGTTGTTTAGTTTTATGTAGGACAAAGAAAAAATATTTATATTGTTTGTAGTAATGCCTTAGACTTTTCCTTAGTTTTTCTCGTAGTTTTGCTTGAAGTCCTTTGGATTTTATTTGGGTTTTATTATTTGATTTCCTTGTTGTTTATTGAGAATTATGATTGCTAGAAATTGCTTGCTAGAATGATTGCTTATGTGAATGCAATGTTTGACTAGATTTTCTTCGGAGAGTGACGAATAGTGCTATCAGGATTTCTCTGAGAGCGATATAATCTTCACAGTAACACCAAGCAAGTTCACTTTGACCATGTTTTTCATACCTATGTTTTATTTGCATGTAGTAGCACCCTTTTAACAATCCCTCTAGTAGTGTTATTGAATCTTGTAGTTGAGTAGAATGCATGAGGTAGGAACCCATCTCCCTGTTACCGCCCGGGACGTTGTTTAGTTTCAATGCTACGCTATAGTAGACGGGGTTGGTATGAGTTGTCGGGAGTGGTGTGAGAATGGAGGACTCTACGTCAATGATGACAAATTCATGATGGCATCGGCAAGGACTGCATCTTCAGGACTTTCAAGACTTCAAGATTTCGAGACTCGAGACAAGAATTCAATACACACTACTGGGTGAAGGACGGTTGACGGGCACCCTGGAGAAACCAGTGGATGGCCGGGATGCATGGAGAAGCGCCATGACATCTTGCCGAAAGCTTCACCCAGACTCAAAGAGACGAAAGAATACTTCATGCCCGGAAGCTTACCTGTGCAATCGCAAGTCACTATGGGCTCTGGCTTGGTTGACCTTAGTTGTGACTCTGGCTGGGACGGTGCTAGCAGATGTAGAACTACGATAGGATTGGATGAGCACCGGACAGTGGTTAGAGGAACTCTTCGGAAGACCATGTTTCGGTCATCTTGTTCTCAAACACCCTGAAGTGCGAGAACGTAAAAAGAGGGATCGAATCTTGTGGGTAAAGTGTACAAACCTCTGCAGAGGGTTAAAACCTAATCGATTAGCCGTGTCCCCGGTTATGGACAATTTGAGCCTCTGGACTTGGATCTATCTCGGAACTCTCAACACCGGACTGATAACATAATTGTGGGCAACTTATGATGATTTTGGATTATGAGGCATCGGTTGGCGGAACCATGTCATGATAGAAAACTCTGTAGCACAGACTCCTCATATTCCTTTGTTGTAGGGAAAATAAAATCAGCTTTTGCGCAAACAAAACTCAGACCCATAGCCACAAAGCCATATTGCATATAGTATAGTTTATCATCCATTTTTCCTACAGTGATCTTGCCGGTACATTCAATGTACTGACCTACACGGCTGCAACGTATCATGTTGCAGGATTTTATACGATGAGTGAGTTTTGTTGATTGGGTTACGGTCTACACTCAACCTGCCGATGGCGTTGATGGGACTCCACACCCGATTGATTGTTTCCGCTGAGACTATGAGGTATATATCAGTTTTACGTTATTTATACATGTGATTGCACTTTGATATATACATTGATGTACTGTGTGTGCTAGCATACCGATCCAGAGATGGCACAGATGCACAGAGACTTGACCGTCTGAGGTCGGGTCGCTACACTTACGCACACGAATGCTTAGAACCCACAAACTCAACTTGAATGCCATACAGAGATCTTGAAATGGTCGTCCATACATGTCTAAAAGCTTGGGCCACATTTTCATAATATAAGAAAGGTGGTCCCTTATCTTAAGGTGCCTTTTCCATAGAAAAATGAATATCAAGGCAACAATTTTAAAAGAACTGATACCACATCTTTTAATAGCCACATTAGCTTCATCTTCAAAAAAATCCCAATATCTACTAATAGTTGATCTTCTTGTCCTTCTCTAACATCTCTCCTACAAAAAATAGCACAAAAGTATGAAAAAACTAATATTAGAGAATAGTTACTATATATTAGTGACTTCTTAGTGCCAACTAAGTGACTGGCATTTCAGCTCTTTACGACGAGTCCCTTAGAATAACTCCCAAGTAAACGTTTATAACACTTCCAGTTCCTCTATGCCAAGTATGAATGCCTTCTGCAGATAAGATGCATGCCCGGCCTCACCTCCCTATGTGTCATCACATAATGTTCTTATGCCGATCACATTTTGGACATCCTTCTATTCTTACGGCATGAATTATTAATACCCAAGGGGGTACTTCAATCTATCAACAAGTGGTAAGCAACAGTTTCAACTTGGAATAAGTTGTCGTCCCATTGTGTGGTCCTTTGGGAAACCGAGCAGATATTCAATCTCTCGAGGCTCCAATTGAGGGACTTTGTTCTTTCCAACCCAGACACAAGATTCTCCTTTTTTTCACTGGTTGATGGAATATTTTTAAAAATTTTGAGGCGTCGGATTGCCCGTGGTGTAAAGATCACACCTGAACCGTTCTATCAGCTTTACACTTGCCACACTTCTTCGCAAGCAGTTGGGCTTCGTTCCCGAGTCCCGGGAAGGCCACCACTTCTTGTAATGAAGGAATACCTCAAATGTGGGCTTTGGAGGCAGAGGAAGAAGATCTGCTCTGTTCTCAATTGGCAAATTATAGATGTACCCTTTTTTCCTTGTTGTCACGCACTAATGCTTAGAACACATAAACTTAGGTTGAATGTGATATTGAGATCTTGAAATGGTCGTCCATACACGTCTAGGAGCTTGGGCCACATTTTCATAGTAGAAAAATCGTGGTCCATTATCTTAAGGTGCCTTTTCCTTAGAAAAATGAGCATCAAGGCAACAATTTTAAAAGGACTGATACTACATCTTGTAATAGCCGTATTAACTTCATCTACAAAAAACTCCATTATCTACTAACGAGTTGATCTTCTTCTCCTTCTCTGACATCTCTCGTACAAAATCCTGCACAAAAGTATAACAAAAACTAATATTAGAGAACACTTACTATATATTACTGACATCTTAATGCCAACTAAGTGACAGGCATTTTAGCTCCTTACAACAAGGCCTTTGGAATAACTCGCTAGTAGATGTTGATAACACTTCTGGTTCTTCTATACCAAGTGTAAATGGCTTCTAAAGACAAGATACTGCCTCGGCCTCGCCTCCCCATGTGCCATGCCATAATATTCTGATGCCAGTCAAATTTTGTACATCCTGCTATTCTTATGGCATGAACTATCAGTACCAAGGGGATACTTCAATCAATATCTCAACAAGTGGTAAGCAACAATATCAACTTGGAATAAGTCGTCCTCCCCTTGTGTGCCCCTTTGATTAACCAATTAGATATTCAATCTATTGATGCTCCAATGGAGTCACTTGTTCTTTCCAACCCAGACAAGATTCTCCTTTTTGCACTAATGGATGGAATATCTTTGAACACTTTGAGGGTGGCTTGCCCATGGTGGAAAGATCACACTTGAACCATTCTATCAGCCTTACACTTGCCAAACTTGTTCACAAGTAGTTGGGCTGCGTTCCGAGTCCCAAGAAGGCCACCGCTTCTTGTAATGAGGGAATGCCTCAAATATGGCCTTTGGAGGCAGAGGAATAAGAGGTGTTGTGTTCTAAATTGGAAAATTATGGATCTAGGCTCTTTTCCTTGTTGTTGCACACAGATGCTTAGAATCCATACGCACTCGGGTTGAATTTCATACAGGAATCTTTATATGGTCGTCCATACACGTCAGGGAGCTTTGGCCACATTTTCATAGTAGAAAAAGGTGGTCTAGTATCTTGTTTAAGAATAATTTTGGTCAATCTGACTGATGGTGGGCTACAATTGGGCAGGTAAATCCAACCATTGGTTTTGGGAGAGGCATAGATGTTAATCATGGTTGTAATCCAAATTGACCTGTGTTGTACCTCCATACCGCTTCTTCTTTTTCTTGCTCTCTACCATCATTCTTGCTTTCTTTCTCCTCTAAAGATTTTAAGTGTATGCCCATAACCTGCCAAATGTACACATATTGCAGTGCCCTTACATCAAATTAAAGGAGAAAAACCATTTTCTTATTCCAATGTACATCAAACCACAAACTACCTGTTGGCCTTGTAAGTTAAAATCGCCTGCAACCTGTGATGCACTAATCGAATCAACTAATATAGAGAGATCAACATCCGCACCTAAATATTTTAACAGATATATATATATATATATCATAAGGAGCCTTTTCCATAGGAAAATGAACATCAAGGAACAATTTTACAACCACTGATACCACATCATGTAATAGCCATATTAGCTTCATGTTTAGAAAATCCCATATTTATTAATGAGTTGATCTTCTGATCTTTCTCTGACATCTCTCGTACAAAATCCTGCACAAAAGGATAACAAAAACTAAGATTAGAAAACACTTGATATACATTACTGATTCTTAATGCCAACTAAGTGATTGGCCTTTTAGTTCTTTACGACGAGTCCTTGAGAATAACCCCCAAGTGAATGTTGATAACCCTTCCAGTTCCTCTATGACAAATGTGAATGGCTTCTGCAGACAAATATTGGTCCAACCTCACCCACCTCCCTATGTGTCGTGTCGTGCCATAATATTCCAATGCAAATCACACTTTGGACATCCTGCTATTATTTTGCCATGTGCTATCAATACCTGAGGGAATGCTTGAATCAATATATCAAGTGTCCATCTTTGCCATAAAGTGTTTTTGGCTGTAGAAGTTGTTGGCTTTGTGTCTATGTTGAAGCCACATTCTGAACCCAGCAAAGAGTAGGAGGATTCTAAAGGAGGGAATGATGGGGTTTTTGCATCAGGTGCCATTATATGTCCTTACAGCTGAAGAAGTTCACAACTCCCCAATTGGATCTTGTTGCACTGTTCGCATTGTTTATATGAATTTTGTAAATTATCTTATTTACTTCTAGTAAAAAATTATGGTATGAATTTATTCAAAAGTGTAGTCATTTAAGATTGGGAATTGTTTTAAATCGGACGATTGGGCGAGATTTCTGTTGGTTGCTCGCTCAGTGCATCACGCAGCTCTGGGCCCCATGCATCGCTCGCTTCCCTCCCATTATCTCCTCCACCCATTCATTATCCCCTCAACACTTCCCTTCTCTTTCCCTTTATTTCCTCTTCGACCGCCATGGATGACCTCTTGTATCCACACATCGTGCCCTCTTTTGCCACCGGGACGACGAGCTACGACGGCGGCCATGGGAGGATGATGTGAATCCAGGAGGTTCAGCACCGACAAGTGGTTCGATGCCTTGGGCGCGCGTTGCGTCGGTGCCAGCGGGGACAAACTAAGTTGCGGCCGCCGGTGTGGGGGGCATGCTGCAACCGGCCATGATAGAGCTAGGGACCGTCGGTGCGGCGTGCTGCAACCCATGGCGAGGCTGTATGCTGCAAACGGCAGTTGCAGGATGCTTGAACCGGCTGGGAGGATGTTGCAATAGTGGTCGTACCCGACGATGGCGGCTAACAAGTGTTGCAACCGCGTTGGCAAAAACTGGAACCACGAATCCACGATCACTAGATGCTGGAATGCGACTACCCGAAGCTTTTCCAGTGGTGACCATGACCCGACGGGATGCTGTAACCGATGTGTCTGGATATTGAAACCGGCACCCACCGTTGCGGCAACTGGCTTCGATGACGGCTATGGTGGGGCGCTACACCGACAACGAATGTTGGAACCGCAAGGCTGATTTGCTGGGACCGGCAGCTCGTTTTGCTGCAAAGGGGCGGACCATGCGAGCACCGGCACCGCACCCGTCGGGCCGGCAAACGGTGTAACGATGTTGCAAGGGGAAGTGCTGGGAGGCCGTGGGTGGCGACGAGCCGATGCGCTGCGACAACTACCGTGAGCGAGGAGAGAGACGGCGATGCGTGTTTGCTGTAGAATTGTATTGAATAATTGTTGATGCAATATTGTGCCAGTACAAGAGGTATATATAAGAGCCAAGCCGCACCTGACCTAGCCCTATTAAAAACCGAGTAGGAGTCCTAATCCTATTACAAGTTGTATTATAACATCCCCCCGCAGTGTCAACGGTAGGCTCGACGACGTTGAGACTGAAACGAATGTCTTGAGACAGAGTAGTCGCCAGGCCTTTAGTAAAGATATCAGCGAACTGAGCAGAAGTAGGCACGTGGAGAACGCGAATGTAACACCCCGGATGTAACTTTCCATATTTGTAACTCCAACTCTTGCCATTTTCGGCTATGTGTTATGATATTCCCTTCGTGGTCGGGTTTTTGTCTTTCGTTTTGCATTTTGTTCGTGTCATGCATCTCATATCATGTCATCATGTGCATCTCATTTGCATACGTGTTCGTCTCATGCATCCGAGCATTTTCCCCGTTGTCCGTTTTGCAATCCGACACTCCCACGCGCACCGGCGCACCCCTCTTGTTTCTTTTCGTGGGCGGGTGTTAAACGTTCTCGGAATGGACCGAGGCTTGCCAAGTGGCCTTGGTACACCACCGGTAGACCACCTGTCAAGTTTCGTTCCATTTGGAGGTCGTTTGGTGCTCCAACGGTTAACCGGGTAACCGCAAAGTCCTTTTGTGTGTTGCAGCAAAACCCCCCTCCAAACAGCCCAAAACCCATCTAAGTCACTTCCATGCTCTCGGTCGTTCGATCACGATCGTGTGGGCGAAAACCGCACCCCATTTGGAGTCTCCTAGCTCCGTCTACCTATAAAAACACCTCCCCCTCCGAAATTTCGGGCAAAACCACCCCTAACCCTAGCAAAATTGCCCTCCGCCGCCACCGGACACGTCCGCCGCCGCCGGACGTCCCCAAGCCGCGCCCGCGCCAACCCCAGCCTGCCACGTGGCAGCGCCGCCGCCCACCGACCGCGGCTCGCAGAGGCCCGAATCGGGCCCCCCGCGCCCGAGCCCATCCCCGCTGCCCGGCTCCCTCAAGCGCCGCCCGCGCGCCCGGCCCCGCCGCCATCGCCGCCTCGCCGTCCTCCGCCGCCCCACCGCGCGTCGTCGCCGGCGAGCCGCCACCCGCCTTCGCCCGTGCGGTCCCGCGCCTCGCCGCCCGTCGCCGCCTCCCCGCCGGTCGCCGCCCGCCGTCCTGCACCGGTGCCGTCCCGCGCCGCCGTCCGCCGCCTTCCCCGAGCCCCACGCCGGCCGCCGCGCCGTCCCTCCTTCTCCGGCGAGCAGCCGCTCCGACGAGCTCCGATCCAGATCCACCAGAGACGGTTGACTTTTCCTCCTCCCCCGAATTTCTCCAAGTCCTGAGATTTTTACATTATATGCTCCTGTTCATCGCATCATATCTCATCGCATACTGCTCCGTTTTGCGTGCATAATATATCGAAATGTTCGTCTCGTGATGCTCTTCATTGTGTTCCATTATGCCATGTTCATTTGAGTCCATCTTGATGCCCAAATCTCTGGTGCAAGAATGCTATATGATGTTTTCTGCTGTTACTTATCAGAACTTGAGGATTTGTTATTTTCGTTGCATTTGATGTGTGCATCTTATGGGCATGAGCTCTACAGGTGTTTTGATCTATGCCATGCTATCTTTATAGAGGTGTATGTCATGTATTTTTGTGATCTATGTGCTGACTAGGACAAGCATGCAAACTAGGCTTCGTGATGTTTCTGATTTCAGGGACTTGGGATTTTGCTGTCTGTTACTGCTGTTATTTTGTTGCCACGTATCCATGTGTCTACAAAGAGATCCATGCTTCTTTTGGGTATGTTCAGTAAAGATGTTTTGTAGATATAGTTGTTATCTATATATCCATGCCCTTGTTTGAAATTATGGAGTGCCATAGCATGTCTTAATCTTGCTCTACTTTTGCTATAAAATATTCCTGGCAGATTGTTAACATGATATTCTATATTGCCAAGGTTGTTGTAGTTGATCCATACATGATATGTACTTGTTCTTGCCATGGTTAGCTTTATAAACATGCCATCTTGCTGTAGGTATGCTTGTTTTGTCATGCATTGCTTTGTGTTGAGTGAATCAAGCTCACCAACATGCCTTCATAATTCTGTTAATGCCATGTTCTGTTTTCTGCCAAGTCTGAAACCTGTTAACGAAACTTGTTATGTTTACATGGTTGCCATCATATCTTCAGTTCCTTTTTGGCTCATGGTCAGTAAGGGACTTTTGTTCTATGCATTTAGTAGATTCATGCTATGCCTTGTTTTGCTACGTTAAGTTCCTGTAGCATGTGTTTTGCTTGCTCTGAACTTTGCTACCTGATGCTGTTTCAGCCATGTCCAGTAATTTCACTAAGTCTGTGAACCTGATATCTTTTGCACTTTTGTCATGCTTGTTTGAACCTGTTGTGGTGTGCTCTAGCCGTATCTCAGTGTTCATCTTTTGTCAAGCATCTCCTGTAGATTACTGTCATATGCTTTGTTGCTATGTTGGGGTGCCATAGCATAGTTACTTGATGTATTCTAAGTGCTATCATGCTGTTAATCGCAGAATCGTGTCATTCTTGTTTTGCTTGCCATTTGCAAACCGTGCATCCGTTTCCGGTGATCTTTATATCGATTTCGACCGAAATCATCTCATCTTTCCAGTGGCATACTTGGTTTGCCAAGTTACTGCCTTGTTCATCCGTTTTTCTTCTGGAGCACGCATATGCATCGCATATCATATCTCGCATATCATGCATGTAGTGCATCATGTTGCTTGTGCATTTCCCGTGATTGATTGTGGTTCCATTGCTTGTGTTCTTGTTGTGGGTAGATCCGGGAGACGAGTTCGTGAACGAGGAACCTGTTGAGTACACTTACGAGGATCAAGCTTTCGACAACTCTGAGAACCTTGCAGGCAAGATGACCATACCCTCGAAATCACTTCTATCTTTGCTTTGCTAGTTGTTCGTTCTATTGCCATGCTGCACTAGCTACCACTTGCTATATCATGCCTCCCATATTGCCATGTCAAGCCTCTAACCATCCTTTCCTAGCAAACCGTTGTTTGGCTAAGTTACCGCTTTTGCTCAGCCCTTCTTATAGCGTTGCTAGTTGCAGGTGAAATTGAAGTTGGTTCCATGTTGGAACATGAATATTTTGGAATATCACAATATCTCTTATTTAATTAATGCATCTATATATTTGGTAAAGGGTGGAAGGCTCGGCCTTATGCTTGGTGTTTTGTTCCACTCTTGCCGCCCTAGTTTTCCGTCATACCGGTATTATGTTCCTTGAGTTTGCGTTCCTTACGTGGTTGGGTGATTTATGAGACCCCCTTGACAGTTCGCCTTGAATAAAACTCCTCCAGCAAGGCCCAACCTTGGTTTTACCATTTTACAACTAAGCCTTTTCCCTTGGATTTTCGCGAGCCCGAGGGTCATCTTTATTTTAAACCCCCGGACCAGTGCTCCTTCGAGTGCTGGCCCAAACCGAGCGATGTCCAGCGCCCCCTGGGCAACCAGGGTCTATGCCAACCCGACGTCTGGCTCATCCGGTGTGCCCTGAGAACGAGATATGTGCAGCTCCTATCGGGATTTGTCGGCACATTCGGGTGGCTTTGCTGGTCTTGTTTTACCATTGTCGAAATGTCTTGTAAACCGGGATTCCGAGAATGATCAGGTCTTCCCGGGAGAAGGTTTATCCTTCGTTGACCGTGAGAGCTTATAATGGGCTAAGTTGGGACACCCCTGCAGGGTATTATCTTTCGAAAGTCGTGCCCGCGGTTATGAGGCAGATGGGAATTTGTTAATGTCCGGTTGTAGAGAACTTGTCACTTGACTTAATTAAAATACATCAACCGTGTGTGTAGCCGTGATGGTCTCTTCTCAGCGGAGTCCGGGAAGTGAACACGGTTTGAGTTATGCATGAACGTAAGTAGTTTCAGGATCACTTCTTGATCACTTCTAGTTTCGCGACCGTTGCGTTGCTTCTCTTCTCGCTCTCATTTGCGTATGTTAGCCACCATATATGCTTAGTGCCTGCTGCAGCTCCACCTCATTACACCATCCTTTCCTATAAGCTTAAATAGTTTTGATCTCGCGGGTGTGAGATTGCTGAGTCCTCGTGACTCACAGATTCTACCAAAACAGTTGCAGGTGCCGACGATGCCAGTGCAGATGATGCAACCGAGCTCAAGTGGGAGTTCGACGAGGAACGTGGTCGTTACTATGTTGCTTTTCCTGATGATCAGTAGTGGAGCCCAGTTGGGACGATCAGGGATCTAGCATTTGGGGTTATCTTATTTTCATTTGAATTTGACCGTAGTCGGCCTATGTGTGGATTTTGGATGATGTATGAATTATATTTATGTATTGTGTGAAGTGGCGATTGTAAGCCAACTCTCGTTATCCCATTCTTATTCAGTACATGGGATTGTGTGAAGATAACCCTTCTTGCGACAATACCACAATGCGGTTATGCCTCTAAGTCGTGCCTCGACACGTGGGAGATATAGCCGCATCGTGGGTGTTACAAGTTGGTAATCAGAGCCATCCCCGACTTAGGAGCCCCCTGCTTGATCGAATCGCTGGCGTTGTTGAGTCTAGAACAAAAATGTTTTGAGTCTTAGGATTATATATATCGGAGAGTAGGATTCTTTTTACTCCTCAGTCCCTTCGTCGCTCTGGTGAGGTCTCCTGACGTAGAAGTTTTGACTCTTCTCTCCTCAAATTTCACTAAAAAAATTTAGGATCATGCGGGTATCTTAGAATCGTTCCGATGGTTTTGTGACGAGAACATTGTTCTTGGTGCCTCCTGACATTTAGGGGTTGTGGCAGTGTCCCGGGGAGTTGAGCTCCGAGGTGTTGTCGTCACAATTTTATCGTTGCAGTTCTGGAATACCTGAGTTTCGCCGACATCGAAAATCTCTTTTATGCAGTTGTTGGTGAGATCACCTCGACGCCTCCCAGTACTGGGGCGGGAGTTCGGGAGTATTGCCATAACTCGTATAACGGATGCTTTTCGAAGTTTGAGGTACACAATTTCCGAAGGTTTCTTGGTTATGTGTTGACGGATGGATACAGCTGGATCTAGGGATTGCTAGTTTGGGTGATATATTTTGTGTCCCCTGTATCCCCTACACCAGATTGCATAACCAGAAAGTTTCGGGAGTTTATAGGTGGGATTCAAGTAGCTCTTAGCATTTCTTCCCGCAGATATTTGGTTTGTGATTGGGTAATCCTTACCACTTATTTGTTCCAGTCGTACCTTTTTATTTTATTCATCAATCTCTTATCAAGTGGCTTCTCATCTTAATGGAAGTGTGATGATTTACTATGGAATTCATTCGTTCATCCTCGTTCGAATGTTTATTGTGAAGACTATATGTGGCAATTTCTATCCGTTGATTCAACTTGTCTATTTGTCTATCAAGATGCTAACGGATGTCACCCTCTTCAGGATGGCTCCGCCAACGCGTCAGAATCCGGAACGCAATGAAGGGAGTCAGGCGAACCCTCCGCCACCACCTCCGCCTCCGGAGGCATGGCAAGCTATCATGGCAGCCACCAACGCCAATGCTAAGATGATTTTGCAACTCTTGCAAGAACGCACCCAGGGGCAAGGCAATCAAGGAAATCAAGGCCAAGACAACAATCAGCCTCACTTCGCTACCCTCAACCAGTTCCTCGCAAATCAGCCCAAGTCTTTCAGCTACTGTGCCGAGGCCACAGACGCCGATGATTGGCTCGTGGACATCAGCAAGCATTTTGAATGTAGCAATGTCAGGCCTGAGGACTCTGTCAAGTTCGCTTCTTTTCAACTCAAGGATCAAGCTGCCGAGTGGTATCAACAATACAAAGATTCCAGAGGAGGTCGTGTGATTACCTAGGATGATTTCCGCCGAGACTTCAAAGCTCACCACATTCCACAAAGTGTTGTTGAGAGCAAGCGTGAGGAGTTCCGCAATCTCAAGCAAGGCAGCATGTCCGTGTATCAATACAATACTCAGTTTCAGAAACTCGCTCGCTTCGCTAAGCAAGACGTTCCTGATGAAAAGAGCATGATCTATCAATTCAGAGGTGGCCTCAGAGAAGATCTGCAATTACCTCTCGTGCTTTTTGAGCCGACCAAGTATGATGATTTCTACAACATGGCTCTGAAGCAAGAGGCTACTCAGCTCAAGTGTGAGGCTTCTAAGAAGAGAGTTAGGGATGCAGTTTAGTCTTCTTCTTCCTCACTAGTGGCTGCTAAGCAACAGAAGTTCTGGTTGCCTCCTCCTCCTCCGTTTCATCAGCCTTTCCAGCAGAAGAACAAAGGTGGCCATGGATCTTCCCACTCATCCAACTCTGGCTATCAGAACAAGTCTCAGAATCAAGCTCCAAAGTCGAATGCTCCTTATCATCGTCCACTCTCAGAGGTGACTTGCAACAAGTGTCAGCAGAAAGGTCACTATGCTAACAAGTGCTTCAATCAAAGGCGCCTTCCGCCTCCTCCTCCTGTGAGATCTTCCAGCAATGCAGTGGTCAAGCATAATCCCAAGTCTGCAAAGGTGAACATGATGAATGCAGCTCAAGCGGAGGAATCTACTGATGTGATAATGGGTAATCTCTCAGTTAATGATATTCCTGCAAAAGTCTTATTTGATACTGGTGCATCTCTTTCTTTCATTTCAAGACCTTTTGCATCCAAGCATGAGTTGGTTTTTCAAGATTTGCCTAGACCGTTATCAGTTGTCTCTCCGGGTAAATTCATGAACGCAAGCTCCATGGTTCCGGATGTTTCCATCAAGATGGGCAACTATAAATTTATGTCTTCTCCAATTGTCCTTGGTGACTCGGATATTGATCTAATTCTCGGAATGGAATGGCTTTCTAAGCACAAGGCTCAACTTGATTGTGCTGCCAGGGAAATTAAATTGACACACTCTTCTGAGGATGTTATCATCTATGCCGCTCGTGATGAAACCATTCGGTTATTTTCTCCCAATGAGAAGGGCGAATTGGATGCTATTTCTCATATTCTAGTCGTTTGTGAGTACCAAGATGTCTTTCCAGAAGAGCTTCCGGGTATGCCTCCTCACATAGCCGAGCAGGCTAGGAATGACTTGAAGGATTATTAAACTCGTAAGCAACAAAAATTACTTGAGTTATTGAATCGGAGTGTGGAATTGATTCACTTATCGGTGTCTTTGAGGAGTTCTAACAACTCAGAACCCGTTGGAAAAATGGAATCGGCAAGAATATTAGTTGATGAAGAACTCATAAGAAGCTAAGTAGTTCCTTGGCATTCTCGAGATACCAGGTGGGTAATACTCGACGACAGACCAAAGTAGAGGTTGGACGGGGGTATTGCTCTGCAGAGGACAAGTGCTTAAACTTGCACGAGAAATGGTATTTAAAGGAGAACATGGTCAGAACCACGATTGCAAAAGGATCAATACACAGATACTAGACGATATCATATCAAGGAAATAGTTATTATTACAAGAAGCTTCTATGATAGGATCTACATCGTGTCCATGGGCATGAACACAAAGTTCAAGGTCGACTCCCACTTCTCCAATGCATACCCTTTCATTCACTTCTCGCGTTTGATGAAGTTGCAGTGTTGAAAATTTTTATCTGGCAAAATACCAGAAGAGTATGACTCGTGAAAACTTTCGAGCTCACACATATTAAGGAAGGCATAGGTTCAAGCCATTGGGGCTTCTTAGAACGTATACCACGAACTTCAGAAGTAAATAACACAAGCTCAAAAGCAGAGCATGGTTGACAAAGCAGAGGATACAATTTACCAGAGGCATTATGTATCCGAGAAGAGAACTTCCAAAGTGATTGAATAGGAAGGACGTTGTCGGATAAAATCCAACAAGGTTCTGATGGTCCATAAAGGATCTGATGTGAGTATCGGCACACAACCAGAGGTAGAATTAATGCAAAGACCTTGGATTATAGAAACAACTAAGTAACTTAGAGCTCAATTGCAAAGGAATTATGATTTACAAAGCGAAGGATCAGAAACAGACGCTCTAATCAAGGATGGATAAGTTCAATAGACATAGGGGCACAATCGACGACAATTTGATTGGCGAGAACCATCTCACGTTTCAAATGACGTCTAAGCCGGAAGGATGAATTCTAGGATCTGATTGAGGATTGCGAGCATTCGCAACAAATTGAATCAACGGACTCAAAATGATAATGACAAGAGATGCCAATAAGATTATGAGACTTAAGATTAATCATAATGCAAGTAAGCAAGAATTTCAAGAGCAAAAAGGCTCCTGAGGATTTTCGGAAGATCGAATGGTATTTTGAACACTTCTGTGAAATACTTGAATCAACTGGGGGTGAGCGGATACTCGGTAAGTGCGAGAATTATCCGTAGGGGTATTCAGGTGACAAAGAACAGCAAGGCAGTAAGCTCAAAGGATTCTCGAAACAACAGAGAGAATCTTGGGGTATCTTGTAATAACAAGATCAACTGGGAAACATTGTATGAATGGCGAGTATACGTGGTTATCCATAGGAGTTTATCGATGGAAGGGAATTGCAAAAGTGATGAACACAAGTTCTCGGGTTAACAGCGGAGAGTGTCTTCGGGGTCCTCACGTGCAGCAGACGATCATCAGTAATAAGGGGCTCTTCGGGTGAAAGTGATAACGAGATCCTAATGTTAGAATTAGCAAAATTCATTTAACCCGAATAGAAGAGAGATCAGAGTCCCGGAGTATAGACAAGGAGTAAAAGATCCTAATACCACCCAATGGCGACGTGGGCCCGTAAGCCACACAGCCATGTTAGTAAAAGTTTTTCAATGACTAGACTCGACTTTGACCAAGGAGTTGGAAAGGGGGATTCCTACAGGCAGTTGGGTCTGATACCAACTCGTGAGTCCCTGATCTTGATCGTACACATTTGCGTGCATGATTAGTGTACGGTCAAATCGGGGGCGTCACACGTCCATACAAGCTTGGACCCAAGGAGCTGAAGGAATTGAAGAAACAGCTCGATGAACAAGAGCGTCTGGGTTTGATCAGACCGAGTTCATCTCCGTGGGGTTGTGGTGTTCTTTTTGTCCAGAAGAAGGATGGCACGGACCGACTTTGTGTCGACTACCGTCCATTGAACAAGAAGACAATCAAGAACAAGTATCCACTTCCCAACATCAATGAGCTATTCGAGCAACTTAAAGGTGCTAAAGTTTTCTCCAAGCTTGACCTTCGAATGGGTTATCATCAGATTCGCATTCATGAAGAGGATATTCCCAAGACAGCATTCAGAACAAGCTTTGCTTCTTACGAATATACTGTCATGTCTTTCGGCCTTGTCAATGCTCCTCCAACATTCTCTCGAATGATGAATTTCATCTTCAACCCCTATACCAATGAGTTCGTCCTGGTGTATCTCGATGATATCTTGGTCTTCTCCAAGAATAAGAAGGATCATACCAAACATTTGCGATTGGTGCTCGACAAGCTCAGAGAGTATCAATTCTATGCGAAGTTTTCAAAATGTGAGTTTTGGCTTGATGAAGTTCTTTACCTTGGTCATATCATCTCTGCCAAGGGCATCGCTGTTAATCCCGAGAAGGTGTCCGCAATTGTGAATTGGGAACCTCCTCAGAATGTCAAGCAGCTCCGCAGTTTTCTTGGTCTTGCAAGCTATTGCCGAAGATTCGTTGAGAATTTCTCTAAGGTTGCAAAGCCTCTTTCCAACCTCCTCCAGAAGCATGTGAAGTATGTCTGGTCTCCTGAGTGTGATGTTGCTTTCAATACTCTCAAAGAGAAACTCGTCACAGCTCCTGTCTTGACTCCTCCTGACGAATCCAAGCCATTCGAAGTTTTCTGTGATGCTTCTCTTCAAGGTCTCGGTGCTGTGTTAATGCAAGAGAAGAAAGTTGTGGCTTATACCTCTCGTCAGTTGAAGCCCAACGAAAAGAACTACCCCACTCACAATCTTGAGTTGGCGGCAGTTGTCCATGCATTAATAACATGGAGACATCTCTTGTTGGGAAGAAAAGTGGACATATTCACCGATCACAAGAGTCTCAAGTACATCTTCACTCAGCCCAACCTCAACCTCAGGCAAACTCGGTGGGTCGAAATGATTCAAGAGTACAATCCGAGTATTGAATATACTCCAGGCAAAGCCAATGTCATTGCAGATGCTTTGAGCAGGAAGGCTTATTGCAACAGCTTAATTCTCAAGCCATTCCAACCGGACCTTTGTGAAGCTTTCCGCAAACTGAATCTCCAAGTTATTCCTCAAGGCTTTCTTGCCAACCTCATAGTCTCTCCTACTTTGGAAGATCAAATTCGTGAGGCACAACTCCTGGATACCATGGTGAAGAAGGTGAAACGTGGTATTGACAAAGGTCTTTCCAAATACAAGTGCTATCGCATTGATGACAAAGACACTTTATTCTTCGAGGACCAGATTGTGGTTCCTAAAGGTGATCTAAGGAAAGTCATTATGAACGAGGCGCACAATTCTCTTCTTTCCATTCATCCTGGAAGTACGAAGATGTACCATGACCTCAAGCAGTCGTATTGGTGGACTCGAATGAAGCGAGAAATCGCTCAATTCATGAACGAATGTGATGTCTGTCGAAGGGTGAAAGCAGAACACCAACGACCAGCTGGTCTCCTCCAACCTCTTGCTATCCCATAATGGAAGTTTGATCATATCGAAATGGACTTCGTGACTGGATTTCCTAAGTCCAAGCGTGGAAATGATGCTATCTTCGTTGTCATCGACAAGCTCACTAAAGTGGCTCATTTCCTTCCAATCAAAGAATCTATCACAGCAGCTCAGTTGGCAGAGCTATACACCTCCAGGATTGTCTCCTTGCACGGCATTCCACAATTGATTTCTTCAGATCGTGGAAGCATCTTCACTTCTAAGTTCTGGGACTCCTTCCAGAAGGCCATGGGTACCAACATTCGCTTCAGCACAGCTTTCCATCCTCAAACTAGTGGCCAAGTCGAGCGAGTCAATCAAATTCTTGAAGATATGCTCAGGGCTTGTGTCATTTCCTTTGGCATGAAATGGGAAGATTGTCTTCCATATGCCGAATTCTCCTACAACAACAGCTTCCAAGCGAGTTCGGGCAAGGCCCCATTCGAAATCCTCTATGGCAGAAAGTGTCGTACTCCTCTCAATTGGTCAGAGACTGGTGAACGCCAACTTCTTGGTAATGACTTAATCACAGAGGCTGAAGAAATGTGTAAAGTCATCCGTGAGAATCTCATAGCCGCGCAATCGCGCCAGAAGAGTTACTATGATAGTAAGCACCGTGACTTGGCTTTCGAGATTGGACACCATGTCTACCTCCGCGTCTCTCCAATGAAAGGCACTCGTCGCTTCGGTATTGTCACGACCGGATTTTCGAGATAATAATTTCCCAGAAAAACGGCCTTTGTGCTCACCAGCCCCAGGATTACTGTTAACTGATGAGGCACCAACTTGATACAAGAATTCCAAGCAAGGTACAAAAATATGTAGTACAAGACCATTGTGGCCTAGGAGTACAACATTTGGTTTCTAATGGTTGAGGGCGGAAGCGGTTGGATACATCTGCGTCTATGGGACTCCATTTCCCACAAGAACAGCTGACCAGGATAACTCCTATCTTCGCAAGGCTGCTATCGTCGCTGCGTAAGTACCGGGGCCGTCATCGCGATGCTTATCTCCAAGCAACGAATCTGGCCAAGACAATAGCCAGGGACAAGCCAGTGAGTACGTTTGAATGTACTCGCAAACATTAAGAACACGGGTGTAATATAACAGGAGATAATCATACTCCGAAACATTTATGATGATAAGTCCGCCATGAAGTAAACAAAAATCTGTGATGCACGTGTGCAGAGAAAATATGGACGTGCAATACGGGAGTAAAAGAAATGCACTGAGCGAGAGTCTAAAATGATTCCTCGAAAGGTTGCAAACAAAATAACGATGCCGCAGTGTCACGACCGGTTTTTTAATAAAATAATTATTGAGAGACCAATCCCTTTTACGGACCAGCGAGGAAGAATTCCTTCTCACTGGTAGACAATATCTTGGTCACAGAAGAAAAGTACCAGGAGTACTAAATATAATACAAGGTTGAGCAGAGACTGCCCAACAATTTATTACATGCACGCCGCTAAGACAAGACGGCGGATAGGGTGGCAAACTACTAACTCACGATAATAACGGTGGTGGAAATATCATCGCGAAGCGAGTGATATGATTCCAGAAGACTACAACTCTTCGAGCGTCGGAGTGAGGCTCGAGAAGACTTATTGCGGGTGGCGGAAGCGTATACAAAACAAGTGACCAAAATCCGGGATCGCGCAGGACTGACTGGGACTCCTCTAGGCATCGGACGCGCTATCAAACTCTTCATCCAAGAGATCGCCTTCGTCAACATCTGGCCAAATCAACAAGCCAGGTGAGTACTATGAAAGTACTCGCAAGACAGTTCGGACATAAGATATAACGAATGCAACATGAAGCATATGAACAAGTTAACCAGTGCGATCAGACATAGAGATAATAAATACTGGGTGCCAAGCGAGGGTCTGAATGACGCCTCGAGCGGAAACTGCAGAATAGTAATACTGGTGCCAAACGAGTGTCTGAAAGACTCCTCGAGCGGAAAATGCGGAATAATAATACAGGTGCCAAACGAGTGTCTGAAAGACTCCTCGAGAGGAAAATGCAGAATAATAATGCGGGTGCCAAACGAGTGTCTGAACGACTCCTCGAGAGGAAAATGCAGAATAATAATGCGGGTGCCAAACGAGTGTCTGAAAGACTCCTCGTGAGGAAAATTCAGAATAATAATGCGGGTGCCAAACGAGTGTCTGAAAGACTCCTCGAGAGGAAAATGCAGAATAATAATGCCACAGTCGGGCGTCGGGGCGACACCACATAAAGGGCTTATAACAGAAAATAAAGACAGTGCATGCCGCAGTCGGACGTCTGAGCGACATCACATAGAGGGCTTATATTTAAAGTGAGAAACGAGTACACGCCACAGTCGGACGTCTGCGCGACGTCTCATAAAGGGCTTATATTGTAGCTCAATAATACAATAGTTCGGGAACATAAATTATCACAAGCATGAGACAAATATAAAGTTAGTCCATCCACAGGAATAACAATAAATCTGAATTTACCACTAGAGCTTGTTCACCGGGGACAAATTTTTCACACGGATAGATATGGATATAATGTTTACACTACTTGATCATGGATGCGATGATTTGGAAAGAATTGACTCTGCAGAGTTTGTACTTAACCACAGCCAACGGATTTCAGTAGTCACGGGGACTAGTTCCGTCTACGGTGTTTTGGAAGAAACACATCTAACCAGTACACACCCAATTCAACCATCTGAAGCCAGGGATCACCCTCAGCAACATTCAAGAAAACCCTTGAGACGGGGAGGCTACAACCTTGCGTAGCATGGGATCAAATTTCTATACGCGCGCTCTAAGGGGGTGCCCCCCCTCTCGGTCCCAACCGGAAACACCCATGCCCCCTGACCGGATGACTGGCTTTAATCCTGGGCCAAGGTACCATCATCCCGGCCTCTCTGTTTGGTGTGTACACGGAAAGAGGTTACCAACTTACTAAACCGCATCCTGGCAATGAGACATGTGGTAGCACGGAAAGGGGAAAGAACGGTAACGTGGCTCCAACCATGTTAACGTCGGAGAAAGTCGGATGACGCAAGGCTGGTATGCTACAACAGTACCACCTTGCTGCCCTTCATGTCACCACATGATTTGGCCATCTCTCATCAGAGATCATCGCAACTTTGGAACATGCGGGAAAAGAACGATAACGTGGCTCCAACCACGTTAACGTCGGAGAAAGTCGGATGACGCAAGGCTGGTATGCTACAACAGTACCACCTTGCTGCCCTTCATGTCACCACATGATTAGGCCATCTCTCATCAGAGATCATCGCGACTTTGGAACAACCGGGTCGTTGCCTTACAAGCAATGAGGTATTTACCGACACTCATATGCCACGCACAAACTCTCACGTGAACATGTAAAACACCTGTCATATCAAATGTTCAAAACATGCTTGCCTGGTTCGGAGAAGTCGGAGTCTAGCTCGGCGAAGTTCGCGGCTCCTTCACCTCTTCCAGAACCAAGAGCTTCAGCATCTTCTTCCACGTCGGTGGGTGGTGGACTCGTCCAACGGGGAGCACTACGTCGACGGCGACACTATCTCCGGCGGACGGCGGCTCGGGTGAGGATGGGGAACTCCGGTGGAGGGCTGCAAGGGGGGCGAATCGGGCTGGATCCCGTGGCGGGTCGCGGCGGCCGGAGTCGAGGAAGGAGACCTCCTCGGGGCTCTTCCAGTGGCTAGGCTTGCTCTAGGGGGAGTGCAGGGATGGTGGGTGCTAGAGTTGAAGCTCGGGGCCTCTATTTATAGGCACATCGACGGGGTGGCCGTGAACGGAGAATCTCCGGCGGGCGATTACGGCGGAGCAGTGGATTGGCAGGTGGTTTGAGCGGCCAGGCAGCATCAGTGGAGGTTACTGGAGTCGTTTCACAGCTAAACGGAGGTGGTCTTGGCGTAATGGCGTCGGTCCACGGTGAGGTGACCGCACGGGCTCAACGGCGGCAGAGAGCACGCTCCGCGCCCTGCGGTTCACGACGAGAGCGGCAGCGCATTCGGGGGAGTGGAAGGCCACGCGGCGGGCTCCGGTGGTTTGGGCGGCGCTGGGTGGCGTCGTCGGCGCCGTGTCTCCCGCTGGCGTCCGCAAAGCCGCCGCCGACGTCGGTCACGGGGCGGCGCACCTTCTGCTGCTCGTCGCCGACGCCCGCAAGGCGCCAGGCGTTCGTGCGGTGCAGGAACAAGAGGGCGGGGACGAGGATCAAGGCGACGCGGTGGTACTGGCGAGATCGATGTCCTTCTCTGAAGAAAACGACAGCAAGCCACTGACTGAATCTCTGAATTTACTGAACTTGACATAGACAGTGCACTGCAGGTGTTCGACAGAAGGTTTTGGCTATGAGATAAATTTTTCTGGAGCTGTAACTTGGTGAGATGACCATTCAATGCACCCAGGGGCTGCCTGATTTTACTTGGAATTTTTGGAGAAGGTTTTGAATGAATTTCACCAAATTTGACAAATCTGGTCCAAACTTGCAGCAGGTAGTTTGAAAATTTTGTACTGAAGACCAGTGGATCTTCATGGATCTAGGTTGAGGGTTCAAAGGACTAGGAGGGGAAAAAGGTTTGGTGGCAAAAATCAAAACAGAAAATGGAGTTCCTTTGTAAATCTCCAAGTGCTAGAAGAGAAGGCAGAATTTTGTTTGAATAGAATTTGAATGGAAATAATCACATGGGGAGGTTCAACTTTCTGGATTTGATGCAAAATCATGATCCAAAGGTGAGGAAGTGGTTAGGAGAGAGGATTTGCACTAATGCCATGGCAAGAAGGAATTGTTGAAAGTGGCAAATGATTTTCCAAAAGCCATAGTGCAAAATTCAAAAAGATTTTCAAAAGTTATTTTCCCAAATGAAAAACATTTTGTCTTGAGTCCAAGTGAAAATCAAGAACCTCCAAGACCAAAGACAGATCTTGGTTGAATCCAAATACAACTTTTGCCAGAAGGAAAAATATTTGAGAGTGAGAGTTCTCTTGAAGAAAAAATTTAAATCACTCCCCTCAAGTCAAATAAAATCTTTTGAAAAAAATCCAAATAAAAACTTGGGTGTCACACGCAGTAATAATGCCGGTGCCAAACGAGGGTCTGAATGACTCCTCGAGAGGAAACTGCAAGAATAATAATGCCGGTGCCAAACGAGGGTCTGAATGACTCCTCGAGAGGAAACTGCAAGAATAATAATGCCGGTGCCAAACGAGGGTCTGAATGACTCCTCGAGAGGAAACTGCAAGAATAATAATGCCGGTGCCAAACGAGGGTCTGAATGACTCCTCGAGAGGAAACTGCAAGAATAATAATGCCGGTGCCAAACGAGGGTCTGAATGACTCCTCGAGAGGAAACTGCAAGAATAATAATGCCGGTGCCAAACGAGGGTCTGAATGACTCCTCGAGAGGAAACTGCAAGAATAATAATGCCGGTGCCAAACGAGGGTCTGAATGACTCCTCGAGAGGAAACTGCAAGAATAATCATGCCGCAGTCGAGCGTCGGGGCGACACCACATAAAGGGCTTATAAAAGAATAAATAAACCACAAGCATGCCGCAGTCGGGCGTCTGAGCGACACCACAGAAAGGGCTTATAAAAGAATAATCACAGTGAATATCCAGGAGGTAGAACCATCCCAGGGATACTCAATAAAATACATAATGTAAATGGTTAGTCCATATTAATAATAAAATTTAAGCATGATCCTCAGATGTCACAGGTCATAAACAAAAGTCTAGTCTAGCCGTTTCTCCATCCGAAGACCGTCACTGAGTTCTAGTTAAATCGTTCTCCATCCGAATACCGTTACTATGATCCAGTTAGCCGTGTCTCCATCCGAAAACCGTCACTGAGTTCTAGCTAATTCGTTCTCCATCCGAATACCGTTACTAGATTCCACTCAGACTGTGGTCCTTACCTATGAACATGGCTATCCAACAGGATATATCCTCTACAGAGGGAGTACTATTTTCCCACGAGTAACGGATTTATTTAGTCCATCGGGACCAATTCCGCCTATGGCCTTTTAATTGAAAACACGCCTGACCTGCACACAGCAGCTTAACTCACCGATGTCTGGAATCACCCACGACACGTGCCAAGCAAAACTCTAAGTGGGGAGGCTACAACCTCGACGTAGCATGGGATCAAATTTCTATACGCGCGCTCTAAGGGGTGCCCCCCTCTCGGTCCCAACCGGAAACACCCATGCCCCCGGACCAAGTGGCATGCCTACCGGAGGCCTCCGGTATCTTCCACTATGGCCTCTCTGTACGGTGTGTGCTTTGGTAAGGGGTTGACAACTTACTGAACCATACCCCGTCTGCGACAGGAACAAGTGGTGGTACCAACAAATAGGGAAGCTACTGACCAAAACTCGACTTACGACCGACTCAGGTGGTCCAAGTGTCCTCCAACAATATTACCATTAGTGGAATAAATCATCACTCATCAAGCCTCACCATGCCATACCGGACATACTCGTCTCGACGAGGGACTAGGGACAAGCTCGTGTCTACCCAAGACCACGACTTTCTCGGCTTCCTTCCGGTATGCATGAGGGGCTCACGAGGATGATCCAAAACACTAGCGTATCCATTGCTGACCACAAAATAACTCCAAAAAGCACTCATGCACGAGACTTTATCGTTACATAAAGATAACGCATACTCCAAGTCAAATGGTCTTGTAATCGTATCAGAACATCACAACAAAACATTATGCCAGAGTTCAGAAATGCTTGCCTTCAAGAGTATGCAAGGGATGCACTTTTTGGAAGCTTTCCCTTTTCTCCAAAATCCTATTTTGAGAAAAATCCAAACAACACATATTTCAAACACAGTCCAAAAAGTTGTCTCAAATATTTTTGAAATAAATCTTAAAATAAACTAGATGAAATTTGAGAGAGGTAGGAAAAAGAATCAACTCATTTGGAGTTTTATTTTAAAAGTTATAGCTGGTCAAAGTCTGGTCAAAACTCTGTTTTAAATAAAACCAGAAAAAGGAAAACGTTTCGAGAGAAATACGCTTTCGCAGCAGAGGAAACGTACTCAGGACGTCTGCGTCTTCACTTAATCAGGGGAGACGGCGCGCGAGTCACTGACAGTGGGTCCAGAGGGCCCACTGGTCAGGTTTGACCGTTCTCCCCCTCCCTCCTCTTCTCTACCCGACGGGAGCGGGACTCCGGCGATCGCCGTCGATGAACGGCAGCGCCTCACGGGCATCCGAGGGCGGGGATGGAACGGCCAGACTGGGGTGGTCCTCTAGGTGGTCGCTGGGTCGTCGGAGGTGGAAGGAGTCGTCGGCGGCGAGCTCCACGGCGGAGGGGGCTACGGTGGTGAAGTGGTTTATGGGCTCCGGTGGTCTCCGATCGAGGTTGGGTAGTTGGGCAGCTCCGCAAGGACAAGGGGAAGCTACTGGTGGCGCTGGTTGGGCGAGGGAGTGACTGGATGCGACGTATCGCACCGGAGCTTAGTGGTGGCCGCACTGGCCGGAGACGAGGAAGATGGCCACTACGGGTCGATCCACTGCCTGGGGAGCGCTAGGAGAAAAGTCTGAGGTTGCCTGAGGTCTTGAACGAGCTCGGGGATCCCTTAAATAGGCGCTCGAGGTTGGACCGCGGCGGCTGAGGATAAGATCACCGGCGACAGCCGTGCTGTAGCTGCAGGGCGACGTGGCGGCGACGAGCGTGTGCCGACGAGCTTCGGGATAAGACCGGGCTGTTCACAAGGGCAGCTGGCGCGCTGGTGTGGTTTGGGCGGTGCCGAACATGGCAGAGGCTCACTGTCGACGCCGGCGTGCCGCCAAGGGCTCTGCCAGCAGCGCTGCAGGGCGCCAGAGATGGCATGGAGAGGGGGCGAGCTAGTGCGCGGTTCAGCGGTGGAGCAGGGGGCAGGGATGGGTCGCGTCGAGTGCGGCAGTGCGGCGCGGCGGCTCAGTGCGCGCGCGTGCAAAACGTGCGCTCTGGGCGCGCCCAGAGCACGCACGGAACCTGCTCGACGAAATGCCAGGGCTGTCTAGAGCGCGAGGGTGGGGCTGGCAATTAACAGGACTAGGATAGAGACAGCTAGGAGTTCAGTGGACAAGGTTGCCGGGTCATTGGAGCAAGTTCACAGTGCAAACTAGGAAACATGCCCAAAACTGACTGTGCACACCAAGTGCTCGACAGAATGCCAAGTGCACTTAGGCAACTCTTGGAGTGGCCAAAATCTCCAGATCAGGGTCTCTTTAGGTGTAGGAGATGATGTCAAGATCATAAGGGCAAAACCAGAAACTTGTTAGTGCAAGTTTTGTAAAACTCCAGTTTTGGACAGAAAGAAAAAGGGTTTATTGCATGTACTTAAAAACCTCCAATGAGCCCACTCTCCTGGACTTAAGGGTTTTGAAGGGAGGGCTACAAGTAGGAAAAAGCTCAGGGTCACTAGAGCAAAATAAAATAAGGTTGCAGTACAAACCACCAAATTGGACCAGAATGCAAAAGAGGGTGATTCACTCAAATTTTTCAAAGAACATCACTGGGTTTTTGCATAGAGTTGAATTGTATGCATCCACTGACATCTCCAAACACTTGGAAGAATTTTTAAAGAAATATTTAAATGGGTTGTAGTGCAAAAGTGCCTACTGGACCAGATTGGAGAAGTTGGTGTAGAGCTCAAAATCTCCAATGGCCAAAAGGTATTTTTGCATAAAAGTGATGTGGAAACATCACATGACATCCCCAAATTTTGGTGGAAATTTTAAATGCATTTGTCAAATGGTTGTAGTGCAAAACAGGCTCCAAATTCAAAAGAAATCATTTTAAAAGAATAAAACTCTGAGAAAACAAATCTTGCAATTTAAATCCACTGATAAAGAATTGTTTTATTGTAGAGAGTATTCAAGTCCAACAATACTCTTTGAAGGTTTTTCCACTAGAGGCAAAAATCCAAAATCACAAAGGGTAAATCTTGACAAAATGGAAAAGTTTTATTTCCTGGCAAACTTTTAATAAATAAAACAAGGTCAAAATTTTGGTGTGTCACAGGTACCAAAGGGAAGCTTGCCCCTAGATACGTGGGTCCTTTCAAGATCATTGGCAAAAGAGGCGACCTCGCCTATCAACTTGAGCTTCCTTCCAACTTCGCCAACGTGCACGACGTGTTCCACGTGTCACAGCTTCGCAAGTGCTTCAAGACTCCGGAGCGCACCATCAACTTCGAAGAGATTGATCTCCAAGAAGATCTGTCTTATCATGAGCACCCCGTTGCTATTCTTGAAGAAACTGAGCGCAAGACTCGCAACAAGTCAATCAAATTCCTGAAAGTGAAGTGGTCGCACCATTCCGACCGAGAAGCCACCTGGGAACGCGAGGACCACCTCCGTTCCGAATATCCGGAGTTCTTTCAGTCCTAGATCTCGGGACGAGATCCTCTCGTAGTGGTGGAGTGTTGTAACACCCCGGATGTAACTTTCCATATTTGTAACTCCAACTCTTGCCATTTTCGGCTCTGTGTTATGATATTCCCTTCGTGGTCGGGTTTTTGTCTTTCGTTTTGCATTTTGTTCGTGTCATGCATCTCATATCATGTCATCATGTGCATCTCATTTGCATACGTGTTCGTCTCATGCATCCGAGCATTTTCCCCGTTGTCCGTTTTGCAATCCGACACTCCCACGCGCACCGGCGCACCCCTCTTGTTTCTTCTCGTGGGCGGGTGTTAAACATTCTCGGAATGTACCGAGGCTTGCCAAGTGGCCTTGGTACACCACCGGTAGACCACCTGTCAAGTTTCGTTCCATTTGGAGGTCGTTTGGTGCTCCAACGGTTAACCGGGTAACCGCAAAGTCCTTTTGTGTGTTGCAGCAAAAAAAACCTCCAAACAGCCCAAAACCCATCTAAGTCACTTCCATGCTCTTGGTCGTTCGATCACGATCGTGTGGGCGAAAACCGCACCCCATTTGGAGTCTCCTAGCTCCCTCTACCTATAAAAACACCTCCCCCTCCGAAATTTCGGGCAAAACCACCCCTAACCCTAGCAAAATCGCCCTCCGCCGCCACCGGACACGTCCGCCGCCGCCGGACGTCCCCGCCGCCGTGCCCGC